>NC_056735.1:1746620747-1746795883 GCF_019279795.1 Protopterus annectens
CTTGGCTATGTTACTTGGTAGTTTAATACAGCTGAATATAAATTATAATTAGAACTGTAGTCCAAGGAGAAGTGGTTTGCATTTAGTGCTGCTTGTTTTACTCTACTTGAGTTTGACTAGCTTTGTGATGGAAATGTTCTGAATTGGGTAGTACTGTCTTTATGGGTGCATGCATTTAGTTTCACTGTTTTCTGGAATATTTTAACCCAATTAAAACACCCAATAAAAATTTACTGCATTGTACAAGCAATATAATTATATATGTGTGTGTGTGTGTGTGTGTATCTGTGTCTGACTTCAAGCAAGGGGGCAAGTGTGGCCAAGTGTGTGACTGCTAGGAATGGGGCAAGTGTGTGTGCTTGTGTGTGACTGCAGGCAAGGGCACAAGTGTGTGCATGTCTGTGTATGTGGGCAACTGCAAGCAAGGGGGCAAGAGTGTGTGACTGCAGCCAAGGGGGCAAGTGTGTGTGACTGCAGCCAAGGGGGCAAGTGTGTGTGTGACTGCAGCCAAGGGGGCAAGTGTGTGTGTGTGACTGCAACCAAGGGGGCTAGTGTGTGTGTGTGTGTGTGTGTGTGTGTGACTGCAACCAAGGGGGCTAGTGTGTGTGTGTGTCTGCAACCAAGGGGGCTAGTGTGTGTGTGTGTGACTGCAACCAAGGGGGCTAGTGTGTGTGTGTGTGTGTGTGTGTGTGTGTGTGTGTGTGTGTGTGTGTGTGCGTGTGTGTGTGACTGCAACCAAGGGGGCTAGTGTGTGTGTGTGTGTGTGTCTGCAACCAAGGGGGCTAGTGTGTGTGTGTAACTGCCAGCAAGGGAGCTAGTGTGTGTGTGTGACTGCCAGCAAGGGGGCTAGTGTGTGTGTGTGACTGCCAGCAAGGGGGCTAGTGTGTGTGTGTGACTGCCAGCAAGGGGGCTAGTGTGTGTGTGTGAGTGCCAGCAAGGGGGCTAGAGAGTGAGTGCCAGCAAGGGGGCGAGCGAGTGCCAGCAAGGGGGCGAGTGCCAGCAAGGGGGCGAGCGAGTGCCAGCAAGGGGTCGAGCGAGTGCCAGCAAGGGGGCGAGCGAGTGCCAGCAAGGGGGCGAGCGAGTGCCAGCAAGGGGGCGAGCGAGTGCCAGCAAGGGGGCGAGTGAGTGAGTGCCAGCAAGTGAGTGAGTGAGTGAGGAGGCAATTTATCTTCTTGATTCACATTTTCGGACCATTTAACATAACGTTGTGATGTTTTTTTGTGGACCGTTAGTGGCAAAACATTATTGAATGAATATAGAAAATAATGGCTGACATTGCAGTTTCACATTTCATACCCTTTCGAAAATTCATACTAATGCAAGACCTACTGTTGGATGATCTTTCAAACTTTGTAAGAGCAATATTTGAAATTTCTACTTCTACTTGTGCCTTTCTCCCACTTACGTATGGCTTAGTCCAGATTTAGTGCACTGAGGTTCATAGGTATGACATGTCAGGACCATCGCTCTCAGCCTGAGACATTTCAAATTGTGACATACTCGTTGCAGTGTATTCTGAGCTGATGTCATGTTTGCTTTTCATTTTTTACTGTGATCATGTTTTACCCATGAAGCCAGTAGATAGTTGTTTTCAGCCAGCAGATTTGTTTTGGATAACCAACATTTCTACAAGTGGGGGGTATCACAGCGATTGCTAGTTGCAGCACGTTGCTTGGCTATGTTACTTGGTAGTTTAATAAAGCTGAATATAAATTATAATTAGAACTGTAGTCCAAGGAGAAGTGGTTTGCATTTAGTGCTGCTTGTTTTACTCTACTTCAGTTTGACTAGACTTGTGATGGAAATGTTCTGAATTGGGTAGTACTGTCTTTATGGGTGCATGCATTTAGTTTCACTGTTTTCTGGAATATTTTAACCCAATTAAAACACCCAATAAAAATTTACTGCATTGTACAAGCAATATAATTATATGTGTGTGTGTGTGTGTGTATCTGTGTCTGACTTCAAGCAAGGGGGCAAGTGTGGGCAAGTGTGAGACTGCTAGGAATGGGGCAAGTGTGTGTGCTTGTGTGTGACTGCAGGCAAGGGCACAAGTGTGTGCATGTCTGTGTATGTGGGCAACTGCAAGCAAGGGGGCAAGAGTGTGTGACTGCAGCCAAGGGGGCAAGTGTGTGTGTGTGTGTGTGTGTGTGTCTGCAGCCAAGGGGGCAAGTGTGTGTGTGTGTCTGCAACCAAGGGGGCTACTGTGTGTGTGACTGCAACCATTTTTTAATTGTGAACGTTTTGATTTAAAGTCAAATGTCGTAAAGTCTGTTTCCAAATCGAGATCAGTACTTTTAAAGAAATGAAAGTTACAGAATATTTAACAATACAAGAAATGTTATAAGCTAAGTGCAGTCGTACCTATACTTCATACTGTAAGTTTATGATCACAGCACAAGTATGTGTATATTATTTTTAAAACTTTGATGGAGCACTGGTATTTTTAGACCGTTTACGTATTTAGTCCGGGCGCTTGGTTAAAATGTTCCGGCAGGGGGTGGGGTCGGGATGTGAATATCCAGTGAGATTAGTTTATGGTCTGATCTTACCAGTGAGGGATACACTTCTGGTCTGTAGCATAGAGTCCCCATGTTGGTAATGATCAGGTCCAGTATGTTTTCCCCTCTTGTGGGAGTGGTAACAAGTTGTTCCATAGCATTTCAGTTTATAAATTCTAGGAAGCTATGGGCTAGGGTGTTGGAGCTACAGTAATGCTCAGTCTGTTTGGGTAGTTGAAGTCGCCCAATATAATGGTGTTTGGAGAGACCTTCATATTTTCCAGTGTTCTCAGGAAGGCCGAGTGGGATTCCTGTGTTTGGGAGCGTTGTCTGTAGCAGGCTCTAAACTGGAAGGCAGTTTTACCCACTTAGTTTCACATGGACAGTCTCTGATGCAACATTATAGGAATATGATGACATTACATAAACATCATTTTATGTAATTATTCTTATACATTTTTATGTTGGACAATGATGCATCATCAGAGATTGTCACTGCATGGTAGTGAAATGGTTATGGGGCTTGTAATGCTGTGAGTTCAAATGCAGCAAGTACATGGAGTACTGGCTTTTATAACATACCTATGCAGATAGAGGATCAGTTCTAGAACAGTGTGTGTACTACTTGATGGAAATAGATTCCTTGTGAAAGCAACATTTATATTTTACTTTTCACTGTTGGAGTTACAAGCAACTATGAATAAGACATTTGAAAGGGTGAACTTGCTATCTTAGAAAGAAATGTTTAAAGGATGTGGTACCACCAATACAATTTGTCTCACCTGTGTGGGAAATTGCTGTCTTCCCAAGATGTGACTGTTATTACTTGCACTGTGAATGCTAAAGGGTAACACCTGTGACCCTCAGACAATTTGTGGGATACATCTGAGAATCTGGGTACTGTCACTATTGCATGAGAACGCAATTTTGATCTGTTTTCGACCTAGCTCTAAGAAATGTTTAAGGACTGAATGATTCAAGTTTACAGTTACTAGTAGTTTTGCCAATAACAGCACATTTTCTGTTTACCTTCCTTTGTCAAATCCAAGCTGAGCCTTCCAAAGCTTATGATTTCAATGTTTTCTGTTAAACTGAAATACTTCAAGCAACATCTCAATCTGAAGCAGGCAGTGCCTAGTAGTGCTTTTTGTTAATTTTTTTTTTTTGCTGGAATTTATTCAATCAGCTGCAGTCTTTTTTCAAAGAATCTTTGATATAACCTTACCAAAAAAAAAAAAAACAGTACCCGTGAGTTATCCATCTTTTTTACTCTTGACTATGGGGTTTAAAGTGAACTGACCATGTTTCTTTAGTCATTTGTTTCTATTCTGGTTTCATTCAGATTTACTTTCAAGTTGTGTATTGTGTCCACATTGACAAATAACTATGTATTTATGACTTTCAAATTCAGAATCAATTGCAAAAAATGAATTGTCTACTCTCTGAATTTTCCAGCCTTTTCAGTGGTCTTGAGGTTGCTTATTACCTGTTGTACTAGTGCTTAAATGGGAATGAAATCAGAAAACGGCAACAAAAAAAACAATAGACTAAACAAGCATACTCATTTCGGGCTTGGGTGTGACTGCAAGCGAGGGGGCTAGTGTTTGTGTGTGACTGCAAGCGAGCAAAGAGGTGGGTCAAGAGTGTGACTGCAGGCAAAGGGGGCAGGTCTGTCAGTGTGGCTGTGAGAGACTCCAATTAATGCTTCTTGTTTTTGGGTTTGTTCTATCAAAATTTGTGCTTTTCTGTAATTTTCCAAGATAAAGTTAGTAGCCGAGACAGTTCATCCTTCATAACCTTGCGAAAGATGCATGCCAAAGCAAGACTTGTTTGATCACCTGTCTTGGTTTATAACAGATCAACTTTTAGTACTGTTTACATGTCCCCCCAGATATAATTTGCCTTGTCTAGATTTACTGCATTTAAGGAGAACGGGATATTAAACTAGATTGCTCAACCTGGTGTGCATCTAATCACAGTTATTTGATACCTGATTAGAAAGTAAACAACGCAGCTTTACCAAATAATCCACTCTACTGTTTTACCTAGTAGCCTATTTACGTTTACATACTGTGAGTTTCTGTTTTAAACCATAAGCTAGAAATAGTCGAGCGGGCTCGGAAATGATTTAGTCATATCTGCCATAGCTCTTGCTGTACTCTTCAGTAGACCCCCCCCCACAAATTGATGTAACCACAGCCTGATGTGAATGCTGTATAGATGAGGCACCCATCTTGTGATGTATGAGGTGCCTTGACCATCACACTCTTACCCACAATAAAACAGACCGACTAACGTGTGGAACTCTTTTTCTTAGTGAGTGTATCCTGTCGACGTGATTCAAGACCTCAACACTGTTTGCATTGCCTGCAGCTTGACTTAATTTTTTCTTCATTAGTAAGGTAAGTCTTCGTAATGAAGTCCGATGTTAATTATACATGGAGCCTCTGTACTACTAGACCTTGTATTGCGCTCGCAAGTGTCTGACTGCACATTGATAGATTGTATACCTTTTGTGTGCGCATGTGCCATGTGCTACCCTGTTTGCTGCTGTTAATTGATTACTGTAGCTCTTTCGTATTTATTGCTATATTATATTATGGGGGCTGTATTGTAGAATGATTTTTGATAATTACTCGTTTTATTTCTCTGTAATGCTGGCATTTGGTAAATTGAAAATTGGAATGCGTTTATCTGCGAGCGTCCATGCGTCAGTTTCGTTCTCTGTGTAATGCTGGCCAAATGTAATGTAAGTGCGTGTGACCGTTCACGCGTCATGTACATGCCCCTGTCCTGAATAACTAGAGTTAGTGCATAGGTTAGTACTAGGCTATCTGCCCTAGGTAATTTATAATCCTATGGAGAAGTTGTTTGGCTTTCAACACCCATTTTAAATTAATTTTGCTATGGCCTTTTTCAAGGTTAGTATACTGTGCTCTGTCTAACAGTGACACAGAAGTGATACCCGGGCTAAACCTAGGATCCCACATCCACTCAACATTCTTCTTGAAGAGTCAATGAGGGACTCTGCCTTACATGTACTGGGATTTTATTACACAGCGAAGGGAGCCTCTTATGAATCTGTCCCTCCAGCATGTCGTATTTCAATGCTGAGGTTAGTCTCTAGCACGTACCTCCATGTGATTTGGATTTTCTGAGGTACAGCATGTCCACTAATTACGGGTTGGACATGGATTTATACGTCACGCACAGATCAGCTCTGAACAGGCGGTATGCCACTGACTAGAGCTGGCGTTTATTTAACCAGGTAGCATATGGCATCTGTTTGAGCCCTTTGATCCTCGAGGTACTTTTGGTGTCTTTCCAGTTGCTGCAGGTGTTTGGTAAGGTACATCACAAAAGTGGCACTGTACTCAATTATGATCCTGAGGGAAGACTAAATTTGTGTTCACTTATTTATTTTTCAAAAGGGGATGACTATACAGTTTGTCATGTAGCTTGAGAGTTGTCTGTTGCTATGAGGCCCCTTTTGGTGGATGCTTGTCTGCTGGAGAGTCAATTATTGCACCCAGTTTGCAGTCATCTGTGTACTTGGTCAGCCACAGTCTTTCCTTGTTGTCCTGTACCTCGACAAAATATATGCCAAACAAGAGAGGTCGGATCTTACCAGTGACAGATAAACTAAGGGTCTAGGGAAGAGTGTGTGGAGTGTGTGTGTGGAGTGTGTGTGTGTGTGTGTGTGTGTGTGGAGTGTGTGTTATTGCACCCAGTTTGCAGTCATCTGTGTACTTGGTCAGCCACAGTCTTTCCTTGTTGTCCTGTACCTCGACAAAATGTATGCCAAACAAGAGAGGTCGGATCTTACCAGTGACGGATAAACTAAGGGTCTAGAGAAGAGTGTGTGTGTGGAGTGTGTGTGTGGAGTGTGTGTGTGGAGTGTGTGTGTGGAGTGTGTGTGTGTGACTATTTCCTCTAGTACTATGATTACATGGCTTCTGATAGATATAGTTTACTTTGCCCAAAACTGAAACACTGTCAATGGTGTCTTCAGTGAGGGTGATTTCTCCTCCAGGCTGTCATATATATGGATGTGTACATGCATGCAATATTGGGAACACTGAACACATGTATTTATTTTGCATTGGAGAATTCTCATGCATTTCCTTTGGCTCTTCTCTCCCACATTGTAACAGTACTCATGGCAGGGCACAGTCAAAATAGTGCAAGACAGGGATATCAATTTGAACCAAGGTATCGACCTGGCGAGCCAAGGAAGCAGCGCCGTTTGTGCAACAGTGGTCAGCATCAACTGCCTTCGCCGGACCCTGATTACAGCAGTCTGTCAAGTATGACATGGTGCCTATGTGGGAAATGCACAATGATGACCACGTCACTCGAATGCCTATGTTGTGCGTCTTCTCCACGAGCAATTGAGAAATGGGCAGAAGTAACGTCAACTTCAGGTCACAATGCATGCATAACTGTGCACCCACAGTTTGACTCTGCATGCCTTTATACCCACAATTTAAAAACTATATTCAGGCTTCTGTGTTGGCGTAGAGGGTGTTCCCAACTACCGCAGTGGACAAACAAGTACGTTCTCTCTGTCTCTCCCTCTCTCTCTGTCTCTCCCTCTCTCTCTCTGTCTCTCCCTCTCTCTCTCTGTCTCTCCCTCTCTCTCCCTGCCTGACCACAGGATTGCTCTATATTTCAGGTTGTACCGGGTTGTGGCGTACTGTGCATATGTGTTGTGGGTGCATAACAATCGAAGGCTGGGATTTGGTAATCGAATGGTGCTTCCCGCTTGTGTAGTGTCACGAATTCGAGAACAGTTTCCATGTGCAGATGATGATTTGTACACAGGATTTAGAGCTTTTGAGGGACTTTGGATTTATTCTGAACACTGACATGTCTATTGTTAGCTGTGCATTTCCTGTTCACAGTTGAAAAATGGTTTTACTTATCAAATACTGTATACGCTACCTTATTATGAAGTTTGTACACTAATAAAGTTAGTATCATTGACTTGGATACTTAATGTGTCATGTGTACATTTGTACATCTGTCTACCATTGCCTTAAATTGATGCTGCTCTGAGAGCAGAGTATGTACTTACAGCCGTTTTCACTGTTGTATATCATGATGGTGATTGTCTTTTTTTATAGCAATATTTCAGCAACTTTAAATCACTGGCGAATGTCCACCTGTGCAACTGACGTCCTTCACACCATGCAGACAAAAGTGTATGTCCTACTTTAAGTGGCTTTTAATTATGTACAGGTCCGATCACACTGCCTATGCAAGACTAATGAATCCATAAGTTATTAGGCCTTTTCATAGTTAGCATACAATCGCTATATGCCATCCTGCGTCGTTTCATTAATTTGTAGCACAAAGTGTTTTTGTGGTAAGGGGAGAAATTCACCTCAATGAAAAATGCTTTCACATTGCTCATGCACAAAAGTAGATGTTTACAGTGCCCCAGTTTAAATCGGAGTAAATGCAGACTTCCATGTGTCGTGTAAAGGCTGTAAGCGAGGATACACTTTGATTGCAGAGAGAAGGCGGATGCAAGTGACACTGACAAATGCATTGCATGACTGTCACACAAGCAGCCATTATTAAATTTGGATATGTCATTGCACATCGATTTTTAACCATTAAGTCGTACAGGTTGTATGAATATCAATGAGTGTAACTAGTTTACCATGAATTGTGTGTACTGTATGATTTGATATAGTAATTTCTATTTTTATTAGGTGATCGTCAAAATGCCTTCCTGCTTTGCAATCAACTGTAGTATCGCCAAGACAATCTGCCACGGGGTATCATTCCATCGGTTTCCACGGGATATCAACCTGTGTAGACAGTGGGTGATTAACTGTGGTAGAGATGTTGGTAGCATACCGAAAGTGTTAAGGAAGTTTTGGGTAGTGCAAAGCCACGACATTTCCTCTGCTCTCAACACTTTGAGCAGAGCCAGTTTCACCTTGACTACCAGCAACAGCTACTTCCTGATGAGATGAGACCCAAGCGACCAATACGGAGATTAATAAAAGCGGCAGTACCATCTATTTTCTCACTTTCGAACAGCAAGACACGGACATCTTCAGTACATCGGTTGCAGCAGAAACAGCAGCAGAAGGTGAGTATCAGTGGATCAATGAAAGGTTTAATGAGTCAACTGACGTTTGCGTACTGAGAGACTGGCACTGCATGTGTTTCAAATTGCAACAGTTAATTGGATGTACTTTTTTCATGCAGCTTATTGAAGACCTTCTGAGTAAAACGCAGCCTACATTGCAAGACCTTATGACAGAGCAACGGTCTGTGCAACGCAAGGTGAGTAATTGTATTACCTCTTCAGCGCACAAATAATTACTCACTACTCAGGTGAATGTGTAATTTTAATGTGCCTTACTTTTTGTATCTCTTGCAGAGGAAGCATGTGCAGCTACAGAATCGAAGGGATGCAGATAATGATGCATCAAGACACACTGTGGAAGACCGAATGGAAGACTGTCAAGCGCATCAAGAATGTGTGGAAGTAAGTTTAGATTAAAACCTACAGTAATATGCGATACTGGATAAGCATTCAGTCTGTGGTTGGCTGAGTAATAGTGTAAATTACAAAATTTTTATGTAGTTCATTGCGACTCCCTTGACTTAATTGAGTCCGGATGTCGGCAATCAAAATGCTTATCCTGTTATCATAGAGTGTCTGTAGTTAACTTGGTCATTAGTCATGCATTGACTGATTAACACTTATGTGATTGTAGGTTCAAGCAACTGATTTGTATGAAGAGGTAGTCGAAAACATGCAAGTATACGCAATGGAGACTGGGATTTGCAGTCAGAGTACAGTCGCATGTCAGTTTCCCCAAAAGAAAGGTAGCAGCATAGGAATTCAAGTGAAGCTAAAGGACCTTGAAACAGTACCACGCACTATGATTGATGCAGCTGTACAGGTTCCAGAAGTAGGAGTCTCACCACTGTTAGACCACACATATTTTAAAAAATCTAAGGATGTACAAACAGAATTGAGTGCGGACAGACCACAACACAGTTTCAATAATGCCAATCAGCACCTGATTGAGATTAGATGTCCCAATGAAAAGGACAAAAGTTGCACTGAAGAGGCCACATGTAGCTCTAGTGCATACATTGCTGTGGAGATGACACATTGCAGTACTCCGGTCAAGCTACGAAAGGACATCCATAACACGAGCATGCATAGCAGCTCCTCACTTTCTCAGTGGACAGATGATGTGGAAAAGGATCCAGACTGGTTGTACACTTCTGACAACTTGTCTACGTCAGAGATCGAAGACACAGTGCTGGAACAGGACGAAGACGAGAAAATGGTTGGAGAATAAAAGTTCACTGTCTTTGAGTCCTGCCTGGATTGCCTGTTGCTGAAACTGACCTGTCCACAATGCCACACCTCTGCTGTGGAACTGAGGAAAGTGAAGTTGGATCCTATGTCTCGGTGAATGTTTCATGCATTAGTGGACATGAAGTTCTCCATTGGGAAAGTCAACCCTTAATTGGCCAAATGCCAGCTGGCAATCTTCTACTGGCATCGTCTGTACTTTTCAGTGGAAGTACATATGCACATATAGCGCGATTCAGTGCTTATCTAGGACTTGAATTTATAAGTGAAACCACATTCTATTTGATTCAACGGGAGTATTTATTCCCCGTTTTGCAGCATACTTGGACACAGCATCAGTCTCGTCTGCTAGAAGATGCAATGGGTAAGGAAGTAAGGTTAGCTGGAGATGGGCAGTGTGATAGTCCAGGCTATTCTGCAAAGTACTGCTGCTACAGCATGATGGACCTGGATTCTGGATTCATTGTAGATTTCTGCCTGGAGCAGGTCAGCCGAGGTGTATCCTCAGTGGCACTGGAGAAAGCTTTTAAGAAGTGCATGAAAAACTTGATGGATAAAAATGTTAATGTCAGCCTTGTGGCGACAGACAGACATCCTGGAATAAAGGTTATTGATGCGCACAGAATTTCCAAATGTGGATCATCAGTTTGATGTGTGGCATATGACCAAAAATTTGACTAAGAAAATCACTGAAGCTGGGAAAAGGAGAGGCAAGCAAGACTTACTGCAGTGGTGCCACAGTATTTCAAATCACCTGTGGTGGTGTGCTGAAACGTGTGAAGGGGATGCAGTAGTACTAGAGGAGAAATGGTTGTCATTGCTCTACCATGTAACTGACCAACACAGTTGGGATGGTGGCAACAAGGTTTCCTGTTGTGGACATGAAATGCCACTCATCGATGGAGACAAGACAAAGTGGCTGGAAGAAGATGATGCCTGTCACAGTGCATTGAAGAGAATTGTTGCTAACAAATTTCTCATTAAAGATTTGAAGAAGATCACCAAATTCTGCCATACTGGTGATCTTGAGGTGTTCCATGCATTACTATGCAAATATTGCCCCAAGTTTGAGCACTTTAGTTTTGTAGGAATGAAAGCAAGAATCATACTTGCCATCCTGGATCATAATGAGAACGTCCATCGTGAGCAAGCAGTGGTGAGATTCCCTACAAAGTCGTCGGCAGCAAAGGGAGAGCTAAGGTATCGCGTGGTGTACCCAAAAGCAAAACAGGAGTGGGTAGCCAAACCAATATTTGAGAAAAGAAAGTTTGACTACATATATGACCTGATGTTGGAAGTTATAAAAGCTAAACGAGGGATCTTGGAAACGCAACCCATGTCTATACCTGACATACCAAAGAATATTGCCAAGTGTGAACGTCCTGAGAAGAGTATGGTGATTGCTAGACATATTTCACGATTCGGTGACTGTAGTAAACCTCCAGGTTGAAACAGCACATTTACTAATGTGGACTGGGTACTGAAGTGTGTCTGAAAGGGAGGTACAGACTCCCATAGTCAGACACACTGACGTCCCGCTCACCAGACTGAGTAAGGAGAAGGTCACAGTAAGCTGCCTGTCGGGTGCTAGAATCCGCCACATAACGCAAGCACTCGGGTCTCTCAACAGCAGGTACAAGTACGACTCAGTCATTGTCCACGCTGGTGTCAACGACCTGAGACGTACCTCCTTGGAATACATGAAAAGAGACATTGATGAGCTCTCTGATTATGTAGCCCAGGCAGGTATGACCCTGACCTTAAGCAGTATCCTACCTTCACCTAGAATGATGCCACAATACAGTGATAAGATGATCAGCTTTAATAATTGGCTTAAATTCTGGTGTCATTCAAAGGGGATCCAATGTCTGTCTGCCTGGGATGACATGCTGGACAAGCCACGCTGCTTCGCAAGGGACGGCTTGCACCTGTCACCCCTAGGCTTCCGGATATTGGCAAAGGCTCTTGCCACCCCCATAGTGCCTTTTTTTTAGGCAAGGCTCAAATTCTAAACCTACCACCCTAGAACACAAAAACTAAGGGTAATGCTGCTCAATGCCAGAAGTCTCAATCTCAAGATGCACTTTTCGAGGCCCTTCTCAGTATGGAGAACATCGATGTCTGTGCTGTGACAGAAACCTGGTTCAAGGCTCCTGAGAGCACCCCAGCACTATCAGGTTTCACCTCATGTCATGCGTTCCGGCCCCAAAATCCAGACAACACTAAGAAAGGAGGGGGGTGTCCATATTCATAAAGGACACCCACACCTCAAGGTTGGTGGCAATGCACGATGCATCGGAGACCATCCAGGTGCAATTAACCATAGGCAAGACTGCTCTGCAATTTGTAGCATGTTACAGGCCACCCTCTCAAACTCATTAACCGCACATGGCCTTCCTGAAAACATTGGAGGGGATAAATGTATCTCCTAACACCATCATACTAGGTGATTTCAACTACCTTAATATAGAATGGGAACACTACTCAAGCCCAAACACTCTAGCCCAAAGGTTCCTGGAGTTCATAAACTCAAATGCCATGGAACAACTAGTCACCATCCCCACAAGAGGAGAAAACATACTTGATCTCATCATCACGAACATGGGATCACAATGTTCAACACCGGAAGTATATCCCTCACTGGTGAGATCAGATCATAAACTAATCTCGCTGGAGGTCCTCATCCTGCCCCCACCTGAAATAAAAAAGACCACAGTGAAAAACTTCTCAAAAGCCGACTTCACACTTCTAAAAACTAGTGTGGTCTCCTTTAAGGCCTCTGAGCCAGTGGTAAACATTACTCAAACCGCTGAATCACTTACAAATGCCTTCTACCAGCACCTACAGGACTGCATGGATCAGGCAATCCCAAACAAAACTAAGACTCTTTGTACCAAAGGCAAGCGTCCAGTCTGGTGGACCCCAGCCATAAACAAGCTCTACAACAAAAGGAGGAAGCTACTACAAGAGCAAAATCCTTGAAAGGTAAGACACCTTTGATCATTATAAGTAAAAAACTAAGAGCTCTCATAAAATCATCCAAGGCAAATTTTGAGAGAAAAATCGCCAAGGACTCAAAAGACAATCATAAGGCCTTCTTTAGCTATGTTAGAAACCTAGGAGGAAACTCCCAGACATGCTCAGAATTAGTTCAAAATGATGTGAAGATTACTGAACCTACACACATTGCCAACATACTGGCTGACAGGTTCAGTGCAAACTCCCAAAAGGAGAGATATCTATACCAGAGGATTGTAGCCCCCCAAACATCTCCAACGTCCAGGTGAGAACTGCTCTCTCCAAGGCAAAAAACACAGCATCCATGGGACCGGATGTTGTCCCTGGCTGTGTGCTCCACGAACTCAATGAGGAATTAAACCTGCAGTTAGGACAGCTGTTTAATCTTAGCCTCACCTCAGGATACGTACCCAAGGAGTGGCGCATGGCGACTGTGGTCCCACTTCACAAGGGCGGTGCCTCCACCGACCCTGGAAATTACCGTCCCATTAGCTTGACAAGCCTTATCTGCAAAGCCATGGAGAGGATCATAATGGAACTCATAAATAAAGACATAGGGAACTTGCAGACTTTGGCTCCAACCCAGTTAGGCTTTGTCAAAGGCAGATCATGCCTTTTAAACTTGGTTGACTTTTTCGAGACAGTCACCAAGGCCATTGACGAGGGAAAGGCAGTCCATACAGCCTACCACGACCTGGCAAAGGCCTTCGACACAATACCCCACTCAGGTATCATCGAAAAACTCATCAGCTTGAATGTAAACCCATACATTACAAGATGGGTTGCAAACTGGCTAAGTGACAGAACCCACAGGGTCAGAGTTGCTGGAGCCATGTCAGACTCAAAGCCTGTCACAAGTGGTGTCCCACAGGGCTCAGTCCTGGGTCCACTCCTGTTCGGCATCTACTTTTCTGAAGTACAAGCAAACACAGGAGGGTTATGGCTGACAAGGTTTGCAGATGACTGCAAACTGGGCGCCATAGTCAAACACATCTGACACAGATATCCTTCAGAAGGGTCTCACAGAAACGGATAACTGGTGCCAGAGCCATGGCCTAAAGTTAAACGCCAAGAAATGCATAGTCATACCCTTCGGGAAAAACAAGGTTACCCCTAGCTACCATATAGGTGGCAATGCACTGAGCACAGAAGAATTCATCAGGGATATGGGGACCCAGGTTGACAGTAGCCTTTCGTTTGACACTCATGTTGCTAAAGTAGTTAGGAAAACCTTCTACATTGCCCACCTGATCATTAAGGGATTCACATCTAGATCAAGGGAGGTCATCGTCCCCCTGTACTCATCACTCATTAGACCTATGATTGAGTACAATGCCCTATTCGGAATGTATCTGACCCGACACCTGCAGCAGCTGGAAAGGCACCAAAAGTTCCTCACCAGAAGGATAAAGGGTCTCAAAAATATGTCTTATGCTGCCCGACTGAAAGAACACCAGCTCTATTCAGTCTCATACCGCTTGCTCAGAGGTGACCTGTGCCTGACATATATAAGGCCATGTCAAACCCAGATTTGATGAATATGCTTCACCTCAAAAAATCTAGATCCCTCAGAACCACAAGGGCGGGAGACTTAAACCTTGACACGGTTATTAATAGAACGTGCTGGAGGGACAGATTAATCACCCAGAGACTCCCTATGCTGTGGAACAAAATCCCGGTACATGAGGCAGAGCACCTCTCTGGCCTTGTTCAAGAGGAATCTTGACCAATGGATGGGAGATCGCAGATATACCCCAGGGATTACTTCAGTGTCACTGTAGTGATCATAGATGAACAAGGCAATCTTGCCTATCAGAGGAAAATATTTTCCATTAAGATTCGAAGTTTTTCGAGACACAGAAAAGTAACATCCACCTAATCCTGTATTGTGTAGTAATGAATACAGAGGGGTGCATAATGAGCTATAAACGGACTTTTTTATATATGTCTGCATTTCGCAACCTGAATGGACCGTTATACAGACTACCTTCATGAAGGGGGTTCTACATTTAAGAAAACATATGAAAAGGACACCTACATGGGTTTAACTAGAAGGAAAAAGTACTGAACAGAACCCCCTGTGAGACATGTCAAAGACTCACCTAAATGTATGTACATGAAGCAATGAAATTTGACTGGCAGTAATCTTGGACGGGAGGGTCTCCCGTCAAGTCGATGTAATGTTTTTGCTGAAGACCAAAGCATCCTTCATGGCAATGGTGATAGACCTAGTCAGGAACCTGTTATGCATACTGTGGATGTTCACAGACTAATTGGGTTTTGTGCACATATCAGAGTGTGTAAAACAGTTGATTTTGTTTTGCACCCCCTGGCTGTGTGGAAAAGTAGTGGTCATACTCCACATTTCAGCCTCTTTTCTGCAAGGTAATTTCATTTGGCTACCTGTACCATGGAAACACATTGCATGGAAGTAGTACAGCTCACTACAGAAAATGAATGGCCTCTTCAGGGGACTTAAGGGACGTGGGACCACCACCAATGCTATCACTGAAGTAGCTAGTTGTTCCATCGATGAGACGTTGTGTAAAAATGCAAGCAGGGCAATCACAGTGGGCAGAGCTAGATTGGAACGGGCTGTCGTCCACCTTTTCCTAGGGAAACATCTAGCAAAGAATAGAGTTCATGGTGAGCTGCAGAAGGCAACCACATGGAATAGTACAACAGTGCAACTGGAGGACATCAAAGTTGTGTGAATTGTTACCCGAAAGATGTCCATGCCTTCCATGTTGCAGTATTACTTCACACACTACCCATCCTGTGATGCACTGGCTCCTGTGGGTGGCATTGGACAATGTTCATCATGCATACAGCTGCAGTCATCACAAATGGGTTGTCCTGCCATCAGGAGATCACCCTCAGTCGGCAGTATTCCAAAGTCCTTGTCCAGTGTAGTTTGTCTTTACTTCCCTGACGTTAGTGCTGCATGGGTATAAAGGAAACAGCCGAGGCAATTTTCTTCACTATTTATTGCCGCGCGGTGCCCGAAGCAGTTTGCAAGTGCCGGTTGGACAGCTCATGAGAACTAAATATCAGCATTCCAAAGTCATCTAAAAAGATAAGTACCCCATTGGGGATAATTTTCTTGGCTCAGACCAATGTCACTAAAAGCAGTAAAAGGTAATTCTATTTCTTGTGGGAAGCAAATGCCTCATAGGGATTTACATTCCCTTTGCATACCTTGCTTAGTCCCAGAACACTACGTCTATGCCTGTCACTTTAGTGCTTTCAGTATGCGCACCATAAAGCGTCGGGGCGAATTCACTGAAAATCTTTTTGTAGAAGATTTGAATTTTACAATGTCGTCTGATATACCGACTACGCATTTACACAAAACACAAAGAAAAGGCCAGACACATGCGGTCCGCGGCTTCTACCAACACCACGCTTAAGCAGACCTCTAGTGTCCCAGTTTGCAGCGAGACTATGACACAGCCTCTGCCTACAGACGACAGCTCTTTAGCAGTACCTTGGGTACTCGAGGCTGGTGTCGGCCAAAATCTTACCTGGCTATACCGAAGCCTCCTTTGCTACTGATGCTGAGACAGTCGAGAAATCTGCCTCTTCTCATGGCGTCTTCAGACCTCCCTCTACCTTCTCTATAAAGGCCTTTACCAAGGCCAAGGCTTCCAAACACCCCAGGAAACCATTTGGTAAGGGCCCCTCACCTGGAACCACAACGAAGAAGCAGATGCTTAAAATGGCTGAGGACTTGATTACTCATATCAGGGGTACTCGCCCACCCCCACAGATAAAAGGCCTAGAGTGGAGGAATAATCCCTGTCCTCAGAACAGGCTTCCATCATTTGAGCTTACAACATAGGCCTCTGGCTATACCCCCTGTTTTGGATATAGTCTATGGTCTATTCAGAGTCTTGTATTTCACTCCGGATTTGTTGCCATGACATTTCATGGGCACTAACCTGGGACTGTAGGGTCTCCCATCTAGTCGATATGTTCTTGCTCAAGACAAAACCATCCATGGCAATGGTGATAGACCTATTCAGGAACCTCTGTTATCCATACTGTGGATGTTCACAGACTAATTGTGTTTTATGCACATATCAGAGTGTAAAGAGTTGAGGATTTTGTCTTTGCACCCCCTGGCTGTGTGGAAAAGTAGTGGTCATACTTCCACATTTCAGCCTCTTTTCTGCAAGGTAATTACATTTGGCTACCTGTACGATGGAATCACATTGCAGAAGACCATCGTGTTGAATGCATGAAAGTAGTACAGCTCACTACAGAAGACCATCGTGTTGAATGCAATGTCTAACATGGTGCTACAATGAATTCATGTGATGTGAAATTGAGTCTACAAATGGGTTATGGATGGTTTGTGATGTGTAATGTTATGGTTTCCTGACTTGATGAATATAGCTAAGTGGATTGGTTCTTATGTTGCTAATGGATGGTAAATTAAATGGTGTGTGTCTGATGGTTAAATGGATGGAATTGATAAGCTATGTAAGGTAGAATTGTATTACTGATGGTGTATGGACTGGTTATTACATGCAGTCACTAAATGTATCTTTTTGGCTTCATCTGTGAATGGTATGATTATAGCCCTGCACATTACACACTTGGAAAGTGCCATTTTCAATGGAGTATCAATCCAAACATGAAATAGTGAAGCATTCATAGCATTGAGGGCGCAGGTTGTTAAGTAGGGATAGTAGTTTGTAACAAGTTGGTCTGGGTGAAACTTTTGTTTGGTTGTGGACATTTGGGAACAAGTAGCTGAGCATGCAAGTTTGCAATTTTGAGGTACATGGTGTTCCTGCTGTTGAGCAGTTGAGGCTCTGGACAAATGATAATATTTTATGGAATGTGTACTGGTATTGTGAAGTGAAAAAGTTTTCAGAAATAGTGAAGTGATAAAGTTTTCAGAAATAGTGATGTGTATGTGTGCTGCTAGAATTAAATAAAATAACAAAGGTCAATCGATTGGCATAACTTGTGTAAGATCTGTCATGTTGTGCAGATGTAGACCAAGAGACTGCTATTGTGGAATGTCTCGTCTTAGCCTTGATTTGCAGTACTATTGTGTGAATGATGGAGCGGTATGAAGTTGTGTACGATTCCTTTTTATTTGTCGGCAGCTGGAGCTTGTACAGTGTCTAAGGACTGGTCCTTGGTGAATAAATGTATGCATGTAGATTTTTTTGGCTGGGCAAGCGTCGCATGCATCTGGAAGACTGTTGGATGCATCTGGAAGACTGTTGGATGCAACTGGTGATGTGAGTGGATCAGGCTGTAGACAGAAGTATTGTGGTGTGAGTGGACCTCTGTGATGCTGGCTACCTTGGCGAGGTACAGAGGCTTTTCACAATAGTGCTGTGGGAATTGCCACTTTTGCACATTGTAAACCAAAAGCCAGCTAATCTTGTATGTCTGAGGGATCAGTTGACTTCTGGTACATTTTTAAAAATTAAATGGTATATGATTGCTATAGATTTGTAAGGTCTATTAAAATAAAGTGTTTCATACGTGATGGATCTTCATTACGCTGCAGTCTTAATGTATACAGGGGTTATATTTAGAGATAAATGGATATAGCACAGACTTTGTAAATTGAGATGCTGTAAAGCTAAAAATGTAGTAAGACCATGCATACTAAGCGGTGAAATTCTGAGTAAACCAATATATGGTGCAGTATATGTAGTTGACCATTGCTGGAACTGTGAAGTCCAGCCAAATAAGTTCACTAATCTCACTATTAAGAGCCCTACTGATGAAGTACAGTAACGGCTACAAAAGGATAATTTTGCAGTGACCATGCGTAGACAGTAACAGGATGTTATTGCATAAGACTATGTCTGGCACAATTAAAGTGCAACAATTTACAACTGGTATGCATTACCATAAGTTTTTTTTTAATATTGACTCAAAGCATGTGGGTGCTGTCATGCAGGTCTGAAATTATTTGTTTATAGTGTATCATCTGTTGGCTATTTAAACAGGAAGGGAAAATAAGTGGCAGACTATTGCTTTGCAAAGCAGGGAACTATTGCCAGTGCTATGTTGCTTGGTTTTAAATTTGACAGGAGTAATGCAACAAAAAAAGTCTCCCACTAAGGAGGAAAAGGCAGACTAGCAAACAATACATTGGTCTGGTCACCTGCTGTGATGAGCTGTCAATCACATGCAGATAATGGCTCAAATTACCCTTGGCTGTTTGACAGCTAGGGAAGGTAGGTGTGAAGTGGGAGATTCCTTGGAGAGCTAGATTCCAGCCTTCACAAAAGAAACCAAGTTAGCATTTGAAAGGAGAAAAAGCTAGAAAATGCACTTTTGTGTTCTGTTCTGTAGCATTTGCACTGCTTGTGTTTCAAGTGGTCATTTAAAAAGGATAACAATTTAACCAAAAGTAGTGGATTTGAAGACTGCAGTGAATGCCTGTTAAGTCAATGAAGTCACGGCAACTTAAGGGAAAAAGTGGCAGATCTGATGCAATTTTCGGGAGACAAATGATGCATTCTGGGATAGTTGAGGCAGAGTAAACAGTCTGAATTTTTTCAATATGCCAGACCCCATGTGGTCAGAGTCAGAAATTGCATCTAAAAATATCTAAAAAGCTACAAATAGTCTCAGAGTGCTGTTAAAATGTAGGAAACATCAAACCATGATGAATTTAATATGTTTTTTTGAGTCTGAGGGCGCGGTTGTCCTTTAAGCATATGCGTTTCCTGTAAAAAAAACAAATATTAGCCTGTGATTTAAACAGATGTAGTAAGAGACTTTTTAGCTTTATTTTTTAGGCCTCTTATGTTCCACGAATCAATGGACCAAGCCATGTTCGCTAACTGATAGAGATCAATAGGCTTGAGGCTTGATTAATCAATTTTCTCAGAAAAGGTACCAAAACCACATGAGGGGAGGAGGTGACGTGCAAGATTGGGTTTACAAAGGTGATGGAGATCCACTTCAATCTTCCAACCTCTGAATATATACTAACAGCAGCAAAGGTAGCACAGTACTCCTTCAAATACAACCCGGTGCCTAACCACCCAAACCCCTTAAGTGAAGGAGTACGAAAACAAAGGTAAGAGTAAGACAACTTTTTAACTAGCAACAGTAGCACAATATAAGAAAATATCACAATTAATAACCTGAGAGAAACAAATGAAACAAGCAATGATACTATACATATGTACATAATAGTCATCCAAAAACAGATCATTCTAGAACCCTACTATAATGCAATTAAGAGCCACCACTAAAAGCAGCAGGATAGAAAAAGTAAGAATAAGACTGGTAGAGTTATGTTTACTATGAAGGGAATAGGGAATCTATGATGTTGGCTAAAGCTCATTAGCAGGTATATCAAGAGAGCCAATATATATATATATAATTTCAGAATTATTACAACTAAGGAGATAAAATGTAGTATGATAGTGGACAGTGGCTAAGTTTTAGGAAAAGAAAAGAGAAAAAAATAAAATAAAATGTGTCGAGACCTATTATTATTCATTTGTGCGTATAACAGCACAAACAGTACTAGGTATGATTAATATGGTATGATTAATATAGTAATGTAATTATAATGAATACTAAGGGAAGAAAAGAGAGAGGGGGAAAGAGGAGGCAGACAGAGCGATAAGCTCTAATAGCATGGTTGTATATTATAGACATAAGTAATAATACAAGTGGTATGATGTAGGGCGACTCACTGACAGGAAGATGCCCTAACCTTGCAAACTAGAGAATATTATGAAATCAGTATAGTAGAGTAAACACAGGTATAAACCATAATAGTCAACATAAAACATTTGTTAGGTCTAAGAATATGACCTAATATCGCTATGTCAAAACTGTATAATGTTTACCTTAGAAAAGGTTCAGTGAGGAAATAACTCAACTGAACCTAATGGTGCTGATTCAGAATAAAAACACAAAGTCTGCTTGGGTCTCTTAAGGTTACCTACAAGCATTTATGTCTATGTAGGTGTTGCATAGTAACTGCTTAAAAATTGTAAGGCAGTTATCAAAAGTCTGGATAAAAAAACGACCAGATGTTACCCTTTATATCCAAAAAATGATAAAAGTGACCTAATTAACACAAAGGTCAGCAGATCGGTATGTAAATGACAGAATGAGATTAACCTTAAGCCAAAATACATTAATTGTGTACAGATCATTCTTTAGAATACAACTTATACAAACTAAACTTTAGAACTCGTGCAAGGAAGGCATATAAACCAAACTACTAGCTGTTGTATTCAGAAAGAGATGAGTGGTTTGAAGAGTACTTGATCAGCACCGATCTCCGAGGTGCATCCTGACTTAAAGTTTCCCCTAACCAAAACAGAAAGACTACAGTGTGATCTAATTAATAAATCAGGTATACAAGCTACTGGTATTCCAGTCTCAACAGTTAAGGCAAGATGCCAGAGTGATTGGATTAGTTTAACCACCACTAATAGTCATCAGGGACTTCGCTGAAGTGAAGAGATTGCTGTACAATGTACACAACAGATAAAGCGACACAGTCAACTTGAGATATTTATTTAAAATGTTAGATGCTTGTTGGATTATGGCTGACGCTTACTAGATATAAGCACTCGGCAGGGAAATGGTGCTACTTGACGAGGGCGCTTATAACCAGACCATAACACGAGTTCACACCTGATGGGCAGATAAAGCCCAGATAATAAAGAGATCACCCTCTAAATAACTTAACACTCAGGAGGCTCCTCAAATGTTAAAGTTGGTTGAACCAGGCTAGACAGCTCAAGGCTGGGAATTGGCAAACCAGCACAAACAACTTATGGCGCTATAAGCAGGAGGGAAGGATTCTGTGCGAGAGCAGCTGGAAGTCGCGGAGCAAAGGGGACCCCCTGAACAACCAAATCCAGCGCCAAGATGGTTCCTAGCTAGTCGAAAGTTGAGCAGCAAACAAGCAAGCAAGCCAAAAACTGGAAGATGAAGCAGTAAGCAAGCCTGAAATGCCCAACCGATCACTAGAGGAGTGATCGGAGGTAAACCTCTTATCCGGTGAGTAAAAAACCAAAACAAAGCCTTAGTTGGTGAAGTTTATATAGTAAGGTACGTTACAACACTGGGGCACTGTTAAAGGCTTTGAAGAATGCCTCTTTTGCCTCTTTCGGAGAGTTAACAACATATCTTGTATCATTATAGAAGAAGATTTATATGCTCGGATATCGCATCTGGAACTTGATGTTGTTATTAATTAACTCAGCGCAAAACGGAGCTAGATGTTGTCTGCTTGTCTTGATCGAGAGAGGCAGATCTTGTGAAAAAGTTAGCTTGTGTTTGTTCCAAGTAAAGGATTTTTGTTTTTTGGCAGCTACTAAGATTTTTTGGGTCACTTGAAAGTTTAATAGCCTGGTGTAGACTTGACCATGGAGCAGTGGAGTCCTGTCGTTTGTGCATGGCACGGTGTGCTCTCTCCACAGTTAAGTCAGTAGTACAGCTTTCCGAGCGCAGTAGCAGCTCAAAAATCTGCTTGATTATGGGTTAATAGGTCATGATTTTCCTCTCAGGGAGTCCTCTGATTAATATGTTGTTGCATCGACTTCTTGCCTTGAGGTCCATCAGTTTTACTTGAAGTTCAGTTATAGATGTAATTTTTGCGTGAAGCTCTTCAGATAGGGTCTGAATTAAAGCTTCATTAGACTGTGTTTTATGTTCGAGGGTGTCCACTCTGTCAACGATTTGGTTAATAGTGTTTCCAAACTTGGCAAGTTGTTCAGAAAAACCTTGTATGGCAAGTTGAATAGGTTGGAGCGTCTGTTTGAGTTTGTCCAAGTGAAAGTTGGATTCAGTCTTGGTTTTAGCACTGGTTTTACTGGGTTCCGATGTTTGCTTATTGATTTTCTGTCTTTTGGAGACCATCTCTTTTTCTGGAGAGAAGACTGTTGATAATTTTGCTTTTGTAGTTGGTATCTCCATAGTGTCTAATTCATTTGCCATACTTGACTGTTTCAACTTGGGAAACTGGGTGCGCAAAGGATGATCTTAGGCCCTTTAGATACACGTGGCTGAGACACCTACCCTGACTGTAGGGTAAATAAGATGCTTTTGAACCAGATATGGCTAACTAGGCCACTGATCCAGAAAGATAAAGTTGAAGTAGTTTACCCTTTTCTTTAGACTGTAGATATTGACACTTAAGAGGGAAATTCCCAAAGAAGCTATAGCTGAGGTAGGGAGCTCTGTGCAGAGGGTGTACACTAGACGACCACCATACTGGAATGAAAGGAAAGGACCAATTCTTTGTAGGCCAGTGTCTGCTAAATCTAGGTGTCTGTACCTGTAAGAAATCCTTGACCATTTGCATAGATTTAGCTTTGTCCTCCATTTTCTTTAACACCTCTCCTGCCTTAACACCAAACAAGGTATCATGTTCTAAAGGAGCATCTAATAATTTTGCTTTAACATGGTCAGGCAGATTTTGTTCCTTTAACCAAGCATGCCTCCTAATGACAGAACCCATAACAGCGGCCTTGCACGAGGCCTCCAGAGAATCAAACCCACATTGCAAAGTATACTTTCCAACTTGTTCAGCTGCATGCAATAAATCCTGCACTTCTTTGTTTTCTGCACATTCAGAATTTGCCATCATTTTCTGTTTAAGCAGTGTTCTTATATATTGCTGATATTTGAGCATATGAAACTGGCAATTTAAGGCCCTTATAGCCAAAGTAGCAGATGTGTAAATCTTTTTTCCCCATCTATCCAGTGCCCTAGAATCCGTGTCAGAGGGGGTAGGGTTTTTTGCAGTAGAAGCCTTGACCTCTTTTGGGCCCTTTGAAATAGTTTCTGGGTCTGCAGTAGGGTTTTTGAAAAGGAATTTATGAGAGTCAGGGACGCTGTAGTATCTGTCCGGCTTAACAGGAGCTGGAGGTAAAGAGTCAGGGGTCAGACTAGACTCAGAGAACACATCATCTACAATGTCCAACACAGGTGGAATAGCTAGAGGCCTGTGTTGAGGAAGTAAAAGGAAATCTCTGAGCCTTTTCTTAGATTCTGAAAAATCTTGGCTCTCCCAGTGTAAGTGCACCATCATGGTATGCAAGGTTTCCCCAAAAGAGTAGTGCTCAGGAGGAGAAGCTGAAGGAATTGATTCTTCAGCATCAGAATACTCATGGGGGGGGGGGGTATTACTGATAAGATGAATCGGAAGAAATGGAAACCTGATCTGAAGATTCATAGTCTGTCTCTTGCTTAGGCCTCTTATCAGGAGGGGGATGGGAACCCCTAATCAAGGTGATTAAGTCTTCGGCCATTTTGAGCATCTGTTTTTTTGGGCATGGAGGCCTGCCTTTGTGGCTGAACTTGTTTCTTTGCCTTTAAAGGTGTTTTAGGCTTTGAAGCTGGTTTAATATATAATTGTTTAGGTCTGAATACACCCTCAGAAGCCGATGCCTGCTCAGTGGCTCTGGACCCATCTGAGGGAATAATCTCAGAGGCTCCAATACCTTGAGTTTCCAGCGGCCTTGGCCGACTCCACATGGGAGTCGGTAGCGGCCTGCGACTCCAAAGTAGTGGTCGTCAGGGACTGCGAAAGCACCTCACTGAGAACCGGCGACTTGCTTAGGAGAAGCTTCGTCGGTTTTGGACCTCGGTTGCCTGTCCTTTTCTTTGCGTTTTTTGTGAACTCCGGTAGTCGGGTGGCCATCTAACATTGTATAATTAAATCTTCGCCCAAAATAGTTTAATGCAAAATCGTACAAACGCTTAATAGTGTGTTGGTTAAATCTAGCACAAAACCAACAACTAGCAACGTCATGGTCAGGGCCTAGGCAAGGAATACAGTAAGAATGAAAGTCCTTATGAGGTATTTGCTTTCCACAAGAAATACAATTATTAACTTTTTCTGACATCGGTCTGGAGCAAGAAAAGTTTCCCCAATGGGGTACTTGGCTTTTAATGAAGACTTCGGATCTGAAACTCCTAACACGAAAATCTCAGGAGTCGGCCGACCGGTACTTGCGAACTGCTTCTGCTTAGGGCACCGCGCGGCAAGAAAGACTGAATAAAATGGCGTCGGCTGCATCTTTCATACCCTTGACGACCTGATGTCAGGGAAGAGCCAACAGCAACCGACACAGGACCCAAGACTTTGGAATTTAGGCCAACTGAGGTCAACCTGCCAGCAGGATAACCCAAATGTAATGACTGCAACAGTGAAACACGAAGAACATCTGGCAGTTTAAAGCCCTAATGGCCAAAGCTGCAAAAGTGTATACCTTCTTACCCCATCTATCCAGCGCCCTGGAATCTTTATCAGAGAAGGTAGGATTTTTGGCAGAAGTAGACTTAATGCCCTTGGATCCCTGTGAAATGGTCTCAGGATCCGCAGTAGGATTTTTAAAGAGGAACCTGTGAGAGTCAGGTACCCTGTAATACCCATCAGGTTTTCTGGGATTAGGAGGCAAAGTTTCAGGGGCCAGGCTAGATTCCAAGAAGGCATCATCTACAATGTCCAGTAGAGGAGGGGACAGCTAAAGGCTTGTGCTGAGGCAGGAGTAAGAATTTCCTATGCCTCTTTTTGGAGTCAGAGAAATCCTGGCTTTCCCAGCAGAAATGCTCCCCAAGAGTATGCAAGGTTTCATCAAAAGGGAAATCCTTTTCCAGACTCCTCATAGGTAGATAAGGGCAAATCCTGGTCATCAGAGAAAACAGAAATGTCATTATCCTGATCACAAGAATCAGAAGGAAAATCAGTTCTAGGTCTCTTAGAGGGAGAAGGGTGGCTTCCCCTGATTAGAGTAATAAGTTCTTCAGCCATTCTTACTTGTTTTTTAGGCATAGGGGCCTGACCATGCGGTCTGGGCGTTGGTTTTTTTAGGCATAGAGTTTTAGGCCTTGAAGAAGAAGATGGCGTCAGTTTAATATGCAAGTCAGTAGGCCTGAATACACCTTCAGAAGCCGGTGCCTGCACAGCAGCTCCAGACACATCCAAGGTCGAGACATCCACAGGTTCCACAGTCGAAGAAGCATCTCGCGGCATACCGGATTCCAAATGGGTCTCAATAGAGGCCTGCGAATCTGAAGTAGTGGGTATCAGGGGCTGCAAAAGCACCTCACTGAGTACCGGCGAACTGGCGACTAGCTTAGGAGAAGCGTCGTCGGCAGCTTTAGACCTATGCGGTTTGTCTCTGTCTTTATCTTTCTGTTTTTTCGGAATGTCGGTAGTCAGGTGGCTTACCAAAGCCATTTCTGGATAATTGAACAGAGTACCAAAATATATGAAAGCGAAAATGAACACGAGGAATAGTACGAGGTTTGAATACAGCACAAAACTGACTAGGAACATCATGGTCTGGGCCTAAGCAAGGAATACAGTACAAATGAAAATCTTTTGAGGTATTTGCTTTCCACAAGAACCCAATTCTTCAGCACTACGAATGTCACCAAATAAGCACAAAAAGGCAAATCTTACCGAAACTATTTTAATGCAGCAATAAAGACTCTCCAAAGTGCATAATTGGATGAAGGAATGGGTTTTTGGTTTTATACGACACTTTTTTTTGGTCTTTATTTGCATTCCACAAGAAATACAATTGTTAACTTTTACTGACATCAGTTTAGAGCAAGAAAAAGGAAGACTTCGGATCTGAAACTCGAAAACGAAAATTTCAGGAGTTGGCCGACCGGCACTTGCGAACTGCTTCTGCTTCGGACACGACACGGCAAAAAAGACTGATGTAATGGCGTCAGCTGCATGCTTTATACCCCTGACTACCTGATGTCATGGAAGATGAGACAGCAACTGACGCAGGACCCAAGACTTGGATAATCAGGCCGACTGAGGGCTACTGCAAGTAGATAACCCAAATGTTATGACTGCAACAGTGAAACACAAAGAACATCAGTGTATAGAGTGGACAGACTAGGTGAGTAAACATAGATGTTGATAATGTATGAAGTGAAACCTTGGTATAGAAAAGATTGGAGACAGGCAGCATAGTCTTCGCCTTTAGCACACTTTCCTGAAATTAGTTAGGTGCCTGTGATACAGAGCCTAGGGATACAGATGCATACTCAGTGGGGGGTGGAAGAAAGGTGGTGGTTATGGGGGTGGGGTTAGTGAGCAGAGAAATGTGTGCGCATGCCACAGCCTAGACTAATTTTCAAAAGAGACAAAAAATGCGTTTAACACCAGGTGAGGAAGAAGCAATTGGGGCATGTACATAAAGCTTGTGATAGTGTTTTTCTTTCGTTTTTGTTAGGTTCCTCCCGTCCTTGGCTAGAGAGCAACCCTTGTATCACTTTCAGGGTCAGTCGATAGAATGTCAGCCAGGTATATCCGGGGAGGGGGGATTGAGGTCACTTTTCTGTGTAGTTGGCTACTGTAAAATAAGAGAGAGATATAATGAAAATAAGATAGTGAGCTTAGGGTGGTAAATAAAAAAAAATCCCTAGAAAAGAGCAATTAATGAAGGAGTAGTGAGTATTAGGGGCAAGCAGAAAGATTGAAATAGAAGGCAAATGACAGACAGAGAGAAAAAAAAGTGAAAGTTGCAGTCTGGAGGGTCAGAAAGAGAAAATGTAGAAGGCCTGGAGAGATGACTCCCAGGTTTGCAGGGAGCAGTAGAAAGGTAAGACTACTGAGGCTTGAGTAGCTAGAAAGGATGGTAGCTTAGTTTACAGCACAGATTAGGACAAAAGGGTCTTTAGGTACTGGGAGGGGAGGGGGGGGACACAGGTAATAGAAGAATGATCTAGGGAAGCATGCGTTTAACGCTAACATTTGGAGTACGCAAAAGTAAGAAAACACAAAATATAGTAAGGTCAAGGGATGCTAGCATTTAGCCAAGCTGGAATAAGCAGAAGGGAGAGAGATTGCAGTTGCCAGTACCAAAATACCACATGCAGAAATTTTACAATATAAACAGAATATGCCTTCTAATTGTACAGCATTAACAGTAAACAAGAAAGCAGCAGTTAATAAAGCACAGACTGAAGAAAGAGGCCTTTAAGTAGGCACTGGGAGGGGATAAAGCACACAGGTAAAAGCAGAATGGTCAAGGGAAGCAAGTGCTTACTCTAAAATTTGGAGTAGGCAAAAGGAAGAGAATACAGAACATAAGGTCAAGCGATGTTGGTGTTTAATCAGGCTGGAATAAGCAGATGGAAGAGAGAATGCAGTTGCCAATACCCAACTACAACATACAAAATGTCTACAATATAAACAGCTTATGCCTTCCAACTGTACATCAAAACAGTAAACAAGCATGCAGCAATTAATAAAACAGACAAGATTTCAATATTTTTCAGCAGTTAATACACAGTGCTTAGTTTCAGCATAAATCAAATGAAATCAGGCAATCAGTTAAAGATTAGTGACAGTACTATCCAACAAACAAGTCAAATGGGTAATTTCTCTGAGGGTCTACACACTGGCAGAATATAATACAAGTGTCTGGAAGTCCAGAACTTTCAAAGTTTCAAGGCATCTTCCATGCTCCCTAACCACTTCAAGGCTTGATGAG
This sequence comes from Protopterus annectens, assembly GCF_019279795.1. Taxonomy (NCBI): domain Eukaryota; kingdom Metazoa; phylum Chordata; order Ceratodontiformes; family Protopteridae; genus Protopterus; species Protopterus annectens. The sequence continues at coordinate 1,746,649,103 of NC_056735.1, forward strand.
AGAGACAAAAGCAGAGGTTAGGTCAATAAAAACATCACAGCTTTCTTGCTTCAAGAACAAAGGCTAGAGCCCTGAAAGGTAAATTAAACATATACACACATGTACATTTATGCAAAGAAGTATATGCAAATATAACCTGGCAATATACCAAAAACAGAGCAAGGGAGATTGAAAGAGGGATGGCTACTGTAGCACTAATTTATTACAACATCTACTGCGAAGGGAAGTTTACTTATACAACTGTACCACTCTCAATACTAGATCACTGTTGCAGTAACCTAAGCTGTATGGAAACAGTACTAAAACTTAGGATTATCTAGGAAGGGGGGAAGGAATTTAAGAATCTACGAGCACATGGAGAACAGTCCCATCAAAGCTTACCCTGCACCTGGAAAAGGAATAGTTTAACGCTTTGCAAAAGTGTGTACAGATGACAAACTTGCTATGTCTAGAATGCTTAAAGTCCACCCTTTTTCATTAAATCACAGAAGCTAAAACTCTAGGAGAGTGGGCCCTGGAAGTTCCTGGAAGTGACGTGCAATGGTGAGAAGAGCAGAATGAAATAGCACGAAACAACCATCTAGAAATGGTCTGCTTTGATACTTGTCCTTTTTTGTTACCTTCATACAAAACTAAAAAGCTGACTGGTCATCCTGAATAATTTAGTTCCATCATGAAGTATGCGAGGTGTTTGTGGACATTCTGAATATGTAAGAATTGCTCTCTAATTTTGGGGTTCTGGAAAGAATACAGACAGACTGGATCAAGGCAAACTTAAGACACAAGAAAAGGCTTTATTGCATGGTTGCAGAAAATTTATATTTCAACAGAGCATGTAACAGAGGTAGATTAACAAGTAACCACCCACTAACCATATAAAACCATGCATTAGTACTAAAATAGTGGAATACATTGAAACATAGCCCAAAAAAATGATGTACACACGCACGACCCTCAGAAATGAAGCCCCAGGTGGAGAGAGAGTCCATGAGGTGGAGAGAAAGTAAAACAGAAGGAAGTGGGAAGGAGGGATGGATAGAATACTGTAACAGAGAAAAGACGGATATCTATCATTATGGTAAGTTCTTACACAACTATTCTATGTCCTTCTATTCATTTGTTGCAGTATTCTTTACATGAGGGAGAATACCAAAGCTCATGCAGAAAAGGAGGTGGAAGAAGCGGCAGAATTTTCTGGGAAATCATGAAGAATGGCCCTGGCAAATCCAACCCTAGATCTGGAAATAGAATCCAGTTTGTAGTGTTTGCTGCAAGTGTGGACCAAGGTCCAAGTAGCTGCTTCTAGAATGGAGTTGGTGTCTACTTCCTTGAGGAAAGCCCCTGAGGAGGACACTGCTCCTGTAGAGTGAGGCTTAATCGAGCAGGGAAGGGATTTGCCATGGTAGGTATAGCAGAAAGAGATGGATTTGAAGATCCAGCTGGAAATGGTCTGTTTGGTTACAGGCAAACCCAGAGCCCTAGGGTGCAAAGACACAGTTGGCCTGATTTTCTAAAAGGTTTAGTTTTATGAAGGTAAAACCCTAGTTGTCTGTGCACATCAAGTGCATGTAGTATCCTCTCACTATTGTTTTGGGGAGAGGGAAAAAAGGTGGGCAAGTGAATGGCCTGGTTTAAAGACAATTCATTAACTACTTTTGGCATAAAAGAAGGGTTGGTGTAAAAAGAAACCCGGTCTTTGTAGAAGACCAAGAAGGGGGGAGAAGCCATCAGGGCCTGGAGCTCAGAGACCCGTATGGCCACCAGAACAACAGTTTTTCTTGTGCAGTGTTTGAGGGAGCTTGCAGGAGGCTGGCTCGAAAGGCACTAGGGTCGGTTTCTCTAGCACAAAGTTAAGACCCCTTGGGGGGCACAGGTCTCCTGGGAGGTCTAATGTGGAGGACGCCTTTGAGGAACTGTTTCGTCTGAAATCTGGAAGCTAAAGGAGGTGAAAGGGGCAGACATGCAGAGATAGGTGACAAATATGCTTTCACTGAAGAGTAAGCTAAGCCAGCACTGAGCAATTCACACACATGAAAAAACCAAAAGGAGATCCACCGTAAGTAGGTACAAGTTTCTAGCAAGACACCAAATATAACATATCTTCCCTTTGGAAAGGTAGGATTTCCTCGCATTGGATTTCCTGCCTCCTGTAGGACTTGAAGCAGGTCCTCGGAGAAAAGGTATCTAAAGGGTACCAGGGCTCTATCACCTACATTGTCAGTTGAAGACTTTCCAGGTGAAACCTTGTTCGATGCAAGTCCACTCTGTGAGGTAACTTGTGAGGACTGCCTTTGGCTAGATGGGGAACCAATGCTGTACTGGCCAATAGGGAGTCACCAGCAAGATTTTTGGTTTGTCCAGTAGAATCTTCAGCAGGACTTTTGGAATGAGTGGTTGGGGGAGGGAATAAACTTCCACTTCCATTAAATAGATAGGGCATCTACTTTCCATGCCAAAGGATGTGGCTCTCTGGCAACAAAACACTGGAAGTTGTTTGTTCAGAAGGGAGGCAAACAAGTTTGAGGAATACCCCACTGGAGGACTACGTCCAGGAACATAACCCTGTGAAGCATCCATTCGTGGGCCTGTGTTATGGATCTGCTCAGTGTGCTTGCCAGAGTTTTGACTGGAAAGGATATAGACTACCTGTATAGAAATTTGCAGTTGGCATGCTAGCTTTCAAATTTGTAGGGCTAAATCCTGGTAGGAGGTAGGATCTTGCCCCCCCCCCCCCACATATCACAGTACAGTCATATTGTCTGTGTAGATTCGCAACCGTTCTGGCCTCAGGAGAGGCTGGAAGGACTGAAAGGTTAGGATCAGTGCTATCATTTCCTATGCATTTATGTGGTCCTTTTCCCTGGGAGGGGGTCCACTGTCCTTGAACCATGTGTGGGCTCACGGCTGCCCCCCCAACCTGTATCAGAAACATCTGTGTACAGGATTTGAGTCGGAGGCAATGGGTGAACGGGGAGTCCTGGATTTATGGACAGCTGCTGTATCCACCACTGGAGCTCCTTCTTGAGACAAGGTAGTAGTGGGATAGGAAATTCCAGTGTGTGTACATGTGTGCGAGTCCATGCAGACCTCAGGAATCACAGGAATTTCCTCATGTGGAGCCTTGCCAGAGGCAGCATAGGGATGGTGGAGGCCACAAGTCCAAGGATTTGGAGAAACTGCTGACAGATGGTTTAGGCGAATGGTCTCTGAGAAGGTTTGACAGAGCTCCTGAGCCTTTTGTGATGACAGAGAGACTATCATTTTTCTGTTTGGAACCTGCACCCTAAAAAGGTATGATGATCTGATGGGATGAGAGATGATTTCTTGAACTTGATAGTGAATCCTAGGCATTGTAGGATGGCCATGGCTGAGTGGAGTTTGCTCCCCAGTTTCTTCGGGGTGTTGGCCTGGAACAGATCATTCGGATAAGGGAAGATCTGAATGCCTTGGGAGTCTGCAGAAAGTGACCACTGGCACTAAACATTTTGTGAAGACTCTTGGGACTGTAGAAAGACCAAAAGGCAAGGCAGAAAATTGAAAATGACAGGATCCCACAGAGAAATGTAGACATTTCCTGAATTTGGGATGAATGGGAATATGTAGGTAGGCATCCTTGATGCCTATGGATGCCAAGAAGGCATGTGGGAGAAATCAAAAGGAAGAGGGTCTTAAGAGTTAGCATTTTGAAGGCAGGTACTTTTAGGAAGGTGCTGAGAAAAGAGAGGTCTAGAATGGGTCTCCATGGCCCTTCCTTTTAGGGAACCAGACACATGCCTATTATTAAGTACAACACCCCTTTCGGCATGTACCATGCAAAGCACATGCAGCAGCTGGAGAGACCACAGAGGTTCCTCACCAGGAGAATCCAGGCCCTGATAGGCTAAAAACTATATCCCTCTGCTCAGTTTCATATAGACTTCTCAGAGGTGGCCTCTGTCTGGCATACAAGGCAATCTCGGACTCTGCCTTTATGGGACTGCTGCATATCCACAAGTCAAGCTCCACTTGAGTAACCTGCACATGCAGCCCCAACCTGGTCTGTGACATCAATAGGACTTGTTGGCCAGACAGCTGTGCGTAAGAGAGACTCCCTTATCTGTGGAATACACTTCCTCTGCACGTCAAGCAGAGTATCTCTTTACCCCTTTTTAAGTGCAACCTAGATAACTGGATGGGAAAAGTACAGTTTTGTACCTACCATAAATGTAGATGTTCGAGGATCCACATTGCTGCAGTCCTAACTATTGGGTAGTCCGCTGTCCAGTCGGCCCGAATACCAAAGTATATGGCTGACGTCAGTCAGGGCGCATTAGACTGACGTCAGTACGTCAGGGTACTAATGCGCATGACCGACGTCATATCCTCAGTCTTTTCTTGCCCCAGATGTCAGAAGACCCTGAAAAGCTAAGGCCAAAACCAAAAATTCCAAACATACCTGCACCAAAAATATGTACAATATATACAAAATTACCAGAATATAACCTCACCTACACAACCACCCTTAAACACAGAGGGAAGGAGGGAGGGTAAATTGGACTGCAGCAATGTGGATCCTCGAACATCTACATTTATGGTAGGTACAAAACTGTACTATGTTCTTCATTCCACATTGCTGCAGTCCTAACTATTGGGTAGAATCCCAAAGCAGAGGTAAGGGAGGCTGGCAAATCATAAGGAAGCAGGAACTGACAACATGCCTTGCAAAATAGCTGTGGCAAAACCAGCCCTAGACTTAGAGTAGAGAGGAAGGTGATAATGCTTAGAGAAAGTATGCACTGAACTCCAAGTAGCTGCCTCCAAAATATCCTTAGTGGCCACCCCTTAGAAATGCTGTAGAAGTGGCAGTAGCCCTAGTGGAATGAGGCCTAATTCCAGCTGGAATCTCCTTGCCATGATGGGAATAACAAAATGCAATGCAAAACCCAATCCACCTAGAAATAGTTTGTTTTGACACAGGCTTGCCCTGAACCCAAAGCAAAAGAAACAAACAACTGCTGAGACTGCCTAAAATCCTTAGTCCTGCTCAAATAATAACGCAATTGCCTGTGTACATCTAAAGTGTGCAAAATCTTTTCCCCTTTATTTTGGGGATCTGCATAAAAAGTAGGCAAATGAATAGTTTGGTTTAAAGCCACACTAGAAACCACCTTAGGCATAAAGGAAGGATTAGTACGTAAAGATACCCTATCCTTATGAAAAATCAAAAAAGGCTCTACCGCCATAAGGGCCTGCAACTCAGAAACCCTTTCTTGCAGAAGTAATGGCCAACAAAAAAGCAGTCTTCCATGACAAATATTTCAATTCAGCAGTAGCCGCAGGCTCAAAAGGTTGTAGAGTAAGTTTCTCCAACACAAAATTGAGATCCCAAGCAGGAGTAGGAGCTCTACGTGGGGGTCTTATATTCTTTGCCCCTCTAAGAAATTGCTTGAACAAAGGATGCGAAAACAATGGTGGGTCACAATCATAGTGAGCTGAAATTGCTGCAGCATGAATCTTAATGGAAGAGAAAGACAAACCTTTGTCCAATAACTCAGTAAGATATTGAAGAGCCACACTCAAATTAGGCTCAGAAATCTCCAAATTGTTTGCTGCACTCCAAAATAAAAATCTCTTCCATTTTTCTGCGTACACTTTCCTTGTACTAGGTCTTCTGGCTTCCATAATCACATTTAAAACTTGTTGAGGAAGTTGAGACCTGCTGTCTTTCAAAACAGAATATGCCAGGCTGTTAGATGAAGAGATTGAAGCTTGACATTGAGCAGGTGACCGTCCCTCTGAGACAACAGGTGTGGAATCAAGGGTAAAGGCCATGGAGGCTTCCTTACCAGACTCCTCAGTAATGGGTACCAGTGCTGCGAGGCCAATCTGGAGCTATTAAAATCATCCTTGGCTTGTCTTGTCTGACCTTTAGAAGCACCTTTGGGAGAAGAGGCAGAGGTGGAAAAGCATACACATGAAGATTTTTCCAACTGAAAGAAAGAGCATCCACTTTCCAAGCTGTGTGATGAAACCTCTTTGTGCAAAACTTTGGCAGCTGGTGGTTTAGTGGAGAAGCGAACAGATCTATGTCTGGAGTTCCCCATGACACTGTCAATTTTGAAATACATGAAGATCCAGTTTCCACTCGTGGGGATCCATGATTTGTCTGCTTAACACATCTGCTAAGGAGTTCTGTGCTCCGGCAGAAACCTTGCCTGAAGAGTTAGTTGCAAGCTGAGCGCAGTCTCCCATAAAATCATTGCTTGCCTGCACAATGGGTAAGAATGTGTTCCCCTTGTTTGTTGATGTACCACATGACAGTTGTGTTGTCTGTTAGAATCAACACCTGCCCTGGAAGAAGTAACTCCTTGAAAGCCATTAATGCAAACTGGACTGCTAACATCTCTTTCATGTTGATATGTAGATGCTGTAGTCTGGCAGGCCACTTGTCTTGTATCCACTTTCCATTTAGATGAGCTCCCCAAGCAATGTCTGAGGCATCTGTCGTTAGAGTCTGACTCGCCTCTGGCCGGGTCACAGAGAGTCCCTTGTTTAGGTGACATTCCTGAGCCCACCACAAAAATTCCTTTTGAATGCAAGGTATTATTTGAATGACAGTGTCCAAATCCTGGCAGTGCTGTGTCCATACATTTTGAGATACCATTGCAGCTTCCTCATATGCAGTTTGGCATTGGGAAGCACCAGAATACAAGATGCCATGAACCCTAAGGCTTGAAGGACTGTCCTTGCAGTCAGCCCGGACTGAAGAGATAGTTGATGGAAGTAACTGGAAAGATTCTTTTGTTTGTCCGGGGTTAAAAGGCCATCTGGGCTGCTGTATTCAGTCTCACACCCAGAAAGCACATGTCTTGAGAGGGTACTAGACTGGACTTTATTTCGTTCACAGAATACCCTAGGCATCTTAGCACTGCTATGACATAATCCAAATGCTGTAGAAGGTCTTCCTTTTCTTGAGCTAGAATCAGGCAGTCGTCCAAGTAAGGATAGATTTGAATTCCTTTTAGCCTGAAGTAAGCTATCACTGGAGCTAGAACCTTTGTGAATACTCTGGGCGCAGTGGATAAGCCAAAGGGCAATGCAGAGAACTGATAATGAGAATTTCCAGCTCGAAAACGCAGATACTTCCTGCAACGTAGTCTTATAGGCACATGAAGGTAAGCTTCCTTGAGATCTAAAGTTACCATCCAGTGATCCTTGCCCAGCAGAGGTAAAAGCTGTTGTAACGTCAACATTTTGAACTTGGGAATGTCCAGATAAGTGTTGAGGATAGATAAATCCAAAATTGGCCTCCACGTGTTCCCCTTCTTCGGTACTAGGAACAGGCGAGAATAAAATCCTAGGCCCCTTTCTGGCACAGGAACTGGCTGAATGGCCCCTATGTGGAGCAACAGAGAAATTTGCTTGTGAGCCTCTTGTCTTTGTAGAGGAGGAATGTCTGGCATGCCTTTGAAAGGAGGCATGGTATGGAAATAAAACCTGTAACCGTGGTGAATGATATCCAGAACCCATCTGTCTTGGGTAATTAAATCCCAATTTTCTTTGAAAAGAGACAGCCTTCCTCCCAAAGGTGCTGCCAGGCGAGAATGTACTGGCAGCTGAAAAGGCAGGTCATTGGGTCTGCTTACGAAAGGACTGACCCCTGCCCTCACCAGAAGTTTGAGCAGGGGAACTCCCTGTCCTAGGCCTAAAAGAACCTTGAGCTCTGCCCCTACCACGTCTAGACCTACCCCTAGACTGGGAATCATAAGCAGGATAAGTCCATCCCTTAGTAGGCCAATTTCTACTAAACTTGGAGGCTGCACCTGCAAAAATCCTTAACAGTTTGCATAGACTTAGCCTTGTCCTCCATTTTCTTTAAGACTGCTTCCACAGGCGAACCAAACAACACATCAGACTGCAAAGGAGCATCCAAAATCCTTGTTTTAACATGCTCAGCTAAATTCTGATCTCTCAACCAGGCATGCCTACGAAGAACAGAACCAGTGGCAGCCACCCTCGAGGAGGCCTACACAGCATCAAAACCACATTGCAAGGAATGTTTACCCACCTGTTCAGACACATGAACTAAATCCTGCAACTCTCTACACTCAATACCTTCTGCCAGAGCATCCACCTTAGATTTCAATTGTGAAAGGAGATAATTCTGATATTTTAACATGTGAAACTGACAATTCAACGCCCTCATGGCTAAAGTGGAAGAAGTATACACTTTCTTTCCCCATCTATCCAAAGCCCTTGCCTCTTTATCAGGAGGAACAGGATTTTTAACAACAGAGGCCTACACCCCTTTAGGCCCCTGAAAGACAGTTTCCGGGTCTGCCCTAGGACTCTTAAAAAGATACTTATGAGCTTCAGGCACCCTATAGTACCTATCCGGTTTAACTGGGGCAGGAGGCAAAGAATCAGGATTGAGGGAAGCCTCTGCAAAAACATCTTCCACCACATTCAGAACAGGAGGTATAGCTAAAGGCCTATGCTGGGGTAAAAACAAGAATTCCCTCAGCCTCTTCCTGGAATCAGAGAAATCTTGACCTTCCCATTTAAAATGCTCCCTCATGGAATGCAGAGTCTCTGAAAATGAAAAATCCTCAGGAGGAGAAGCTGAAGGAGTAGAATCATCCACATCAGAATCAGAATAAGGAGGATACTCCTGTAAGTCTTCAGCCGAAGACTCAGAAGCCTCCGAACATTGCTCAAAACTCTCAAACTCAGGTTCCACCCTAGGCCTCTTATCAGGAGGGGGCATAGAACCTCTAATCATAGTAATCAAATCCTCTGCCATTTTAAGCATATGTTTCTTAGGCAAAGACCCTGAAGCACTAGGAGAAACCCCCACTGAAGTTAAACTTGGCCTGCCTCTCAAAGAAGCCTTGGAAACAGAAGGGGAGGCTCTAACCACCTTAGGAAGAGAGGGAAGAACAGCCACCTGAGAAGCCCCTCAGCCTGGCCTACTTCCTGCGAGGATACATCCTGTAACAGTAAAGTCTCTCCCTGAGACTCCAAAGAAACACCTGGCAAAACCTCCGGCTCCACTGAGCCTTCTAAAGATCCGACGTCTGGGACTGTCGGTTCTTCCACTCTAGGCTTTGCTGCTTTGTCCTTGCGCTTTTTGGCCGAAGCGGGCGTCGGAGCCTCCGACGGCATTTTATAATTACAACGCTTCCCAAAAACTAACCTGGCACAGTCTAACCTTCTCTTAATAGTGCGTTTGTTAAATCTAGCACAAGAGCGGCATCCAACAACGTCGTGCTCAGGCCCTAAACAAGGTATACACAAAGTATGGTAATCCCTATGAGGTATCTGTTTCCCACAAGAAATACAGTTATTCACTTTTTCTGACATCCGGTTAAATACTGAGGCAAGAAAAAACCAAAATATTCCCCAACGGGGTACTTAGCCAACTTTGATTCGGTCTGAAACTCTGACTTCAGAAACTTTCAGAACGCCAACCTGCACTCGCAAAATTGCTTCTGCATCGGACCATGCGGCAAAAAAGACTGAGGATATGACGTCGGTCATGCGCATTAGTACCCTGACGTACTGACGTCAGTCTAATGCGCCCTGACCGACGTCAGCCATATACTTTGGTATTCGGGCTGACTGGACAGCGGACTACCCAATAGTTAGGACTGCAGCAATGTGGAATGAAGAACATCAGTAAATACACCCCTGGGATTCCACCTGTGTCCCTGCTGGACAGGGGTATTTCTCATCCAAACATGGGCTAAAATCTTGGCTAGGCTTATAAGGGCCTCAGGGCTAATAGCCTAGTAACTTCTTATGATCCTATGAAGGTATAAATGCCTATTCCATTTTGGGGGTGGGGGCACAGGTCCCTTTGTTCTCTGTTCTAATGGGTTTTCCAATACCTGGGGAAAAAAACAGTTTTCTAGTATGTTGAAAGTTGAGGGATACCCCAAACCATAAAGGATCAGTGTTTGATGATCCTCAGGACCCAGGCATATTGAGTTATGGATTCTCAAATGGAAAGGGACATGGGTAGGCGTATCGAGAGGGGGTTGTTGCAAGTTAGTCCTGAGCAGTCAGTTACAAGTTAGTCCTGAGCAGTCAGGAGGAAGAACCTATTCTATTAGGAAAGAGCTGCTTAGCCACATGAGAAGCAGCTGAAGATGCTAAGTGGTACAGTTTCTTGCACTACTTGGAGGGCTTGTGTTGGGGGTCTGGGATTGCCTGTGGATGAAGACTTGTTTTACAAGACAGTTTCAGTGAAACATAGGAACTGGAGAGATCAGAATATGTTTGAAGTCTTAACTCCTTGCTCTTTTGCTGCAGGGACTTGAAAAGTTCAGCAGATGGTTTACCAAATAAGGCCGAGTTGTCAAGGGGAGCATCCGTGAGCTTCACCTTGATGTCTTCAGGGAGGGGCTGAAGCCTCAACCAGATGAATCTTCTCAATGCTGAGGATGAAGCAGCAGCTCTGCAGGTAGCCTCAACTGCATCATAGCTGCACTTGATAGCGTGTCAGGCCATCTGAGAGAATGCAGCAATAAGGGAAGATGGCAATGCTTTATTCTTTGAGTCTGGCATGTCAGATACTATCTTGGACAATTAAGCCAGAGTTCCATGGTGTACTTTGTCATGTGGGTCTGGTAATTCGAAGCCCTGAAGGTTAAAGTTGCTGAGGTGTAAATTTTCTTTCCCAGCCGCTCGAGCTGCCTATTGTCCTTGAATGAGGTAAGAGAAGTGGAAGGAAGGGAGGGATCTCAAGGCCTTATAAGAGGCTACGGAGTTGGCAGAGGGGTCTGTCACAGGGGCTTTAAAAAAGGAAATTACAGTTCTGAGGCACTTTATATCTCTATGGCTTATTAGGGGCCATAGGCTGTGAGACAATTTGTAGGGACGTAGAAGCAAAGGAATCCAGAAAGGCAGGGATAAACCAGAAATATAGCTGAAGGACTTGGGGGGGGGGGGGGTCCACCTGGAGGAGGTCATAGTATTTCATTTGGACCTCAGACATTTGAGAGCCGTGGCATTTAAAGAGGTCTCTCATCTATGAGATGATTTTGGCAGAAGAAATTGCCTCCAAAGTGGAGTCTGTCCCACTGGTGTCTTCCTCTTGGGTAGCATAGTCCAAGGGGGAAGGGATTTGAAGGAGTAAGCTAAAGAATCATTCTCCATATCAGAGGGAGAAACTTCCTCTTAAGTAGCTTGTGTTCTAACCCTTTTTTGAGGGGAGGTAAGGTCAAGAGAGAGGAGAAGGAGGGGAACTGAAGGTAGGCCACAATGCTATGAAGGCCTTAAACAAGCCCCGAGCAAAATTTTGCCACTCTTTCTGTGGGTCTCATGGAGGTGAGGAATGTTTGGTTTTATGCTTTTTCTTTGCAGGAGTGTCCATCCAATGTAAACAGGGAGGACCGGAAGTAGGCCTACACATCTAATTCAACACCTTCCCTCACTACAGTCCAAGTAATTCCTCTGGGGCCTTCTGACATGATGAGCCTTGGTTCCCCTGGACATCAGGACTGGTTGTCTCAAAGGCCTCTCTGGACATGCTGGCATCCAGTTCTAGGGTGGCCTGTAAAACTGGCTTGGCCTGTGGATCTGATCCAAAATGGAGCAGGTCTGCAGGCTATCATGTGCCTCAGGAAAGATGTCCACAAGGAGAGACGCAGCTTCCGCTTCAGGCCTAGGTCTTTTGGCCTTCTGCTTAGCAGGCTTGGTCATCAGGTCTGAGGAGCCCACCATCTTGCTTTTAGCTAAAATTTTCAGACACTGGTTTCCTAAGTAAATAGCGAGGGACACAAGTTGGCTATGAAAGATTATAGGCATGAATGATTGATAGACTGAATAGTGTTTATGGTCAAAGTGGGGCCAGAGACTAAAAAAGACACAGGAAAGTGGCAGTCCTTGTGTGAAATCTGCCTTCCACACACACACACACACACACACACACACACACACTTCCCCTTTTTGGATGATATTAACTCTTAACCAAGAAGAAACAGTAGCAAAAGACAAAGGCTCCCCAATGGGGCACTTATCTTTATTGAAGAAAAGGATTCCAGCAGCGGAGCAACATCCATAACTGGCGATCTGACTTGTGGCGAAGTTCTGAGGATGGTGCTTGCATACGTGTCACTTTTATGGCCTACGTCAGACGTAACATACACCTCACAGCAGTAAGACTAAGGTATACTGGCCGATGTTGGGTCGCCTGGGCAGGCAACTTCCTCATGTAAAGAATACTGCAACAGATGAACAGAAGGACATTGCTAAGATACCGGAGACTACCAAAAGCTCAAGCATTACTCTCCTGATTCCTTAATTTGACAAGGTAGATCTTCTGCAAGTTGTCACTAACTAGGGAATCTACTCAAATGTATTTTACAGACATCACTGCAATAACTTTTTCCAGATTATAACTCAGCAAGTAGGGCTGCAGCTTTGAGTGGCAGCAACTGCAACAGTGGATACCTGTTGAAATTCAGACATCAGAAAATGCAATCCTCAGAGACAGCAGAACTGAAAGTGAGGAAACACCTTTCTGAAACACAGCTATAAATAGTTAGTTGTATGGCTTACTGCTGCTGCCAAAAACAGTAAATTGGGATGCTGGAAGGCTAAATGCAGAAAAGGAAAAGCAGATGATAGTCTGGATCTGTTGCCTGAACAGCACAGGATCCCTCTTAAATTTGGGAATCTAAACACACTTATTCAGCATTAAACACAGGCATACTTCTGCAATGACCAAGGAGAAATAAGTACAACAAGAAAGAAGAGAGGACCAAGGTAATAAATGTGCCCCTTAAACTAAGAAGGTGCAAGAAAAGTACAGTTTTGTACCTACCATAAATGTAGATGTTCGAGTGTTTACCCTGCTGCAGACATCACACTTGGGTTACCCTGCCGTTAGGCGGTCCCGCAGTCGGCCTGAATTACAAAGTCCTGGTCCGGCGTTGGTTGCTGTCGCTTCTTCCCTGACATCAGTGCGCCAGGGGTATATAAGAGGCATCAGATGCAATTTTCTTCGTTTTTTCTTGCCCCAGATGTCAGGTGCCCCCCCAAAAGGTGGTCAGTAGATAGTACCAATAATAAAAGTTTAGCACAAACAAAACATCCCTCCAGCTATAAGCAAATACACCACAAAGGTTGTATCAGATTTTAAGGTATTGAAAGGTTTTAGTTAGATCAGAGGGGATGGAGGGAGGGTAACCTGGACTGCAGCAGGGTATACACTCGGACATCTACATTCATGGTAGGTACAAAACTGTACTATGTTCATCGTGTTACCCTGCTGCAGTCATCACACTTGGGTAGAATCCCAAAGCTAAGGATGGGAGGTGGGTTAGAGGAGGCTAGAAGGCCCTGCAAAACTGCAGTGGCGAAGCCAGCTCTAGTCCTAGAGTAAAGTGGTAAGTGATGGTGTTTGGTGAAGGTGTGTACTGAACTCCAAGTTGCAACTTCCAGAATATCCTTGGTTGGCGCACCCCGGAGGAAGGCTGTAGATGTAGCTGCTGCCCTGGTAGAGTGGGGCCTTATGCTAGCAGGAACTGGTTTTCTATGGTGGGTGTAGCAAAAACGTATGCAATGTCCTATCCATTTGGAAATGGTCTGTTTTGAGATAGCCTTTCCTTGTGATGCTGTAGCATAGGATACAAAAAGCTGATCAGATTTTCTGAAAACCTTAGTTTTATCAAAGTAGTAACGTAGCTGCCTGTGAATGTCCAAGGAATGCAGGAGTCTTTCTCCTTTGTTCTGTGGATTTGGAAAGAAGGTGGGTAAATGGATGGTTTGATTTAGAGCCACACTGGATACCACCTTAGGCATAAAGGAGGGGTTAGTTCATAGAGAAACTCTCTCTTGATGAAAAATGAAGAAAGGCTCTACTGCCATTATTGCCTGAAGCTCTGAGACTCTTCTGGCTGAAGTAATTACTAGCAGCAGGACAGTCATCCATGACATAAACTTCAAGTCAGCTGAGAGAGCTGGCTCAAAAGGAGGTATCTTAAGTTTTTCCAGAACAAAACTGAGGCCCCAAGTTGGTGTTGGTGCTCTCCTGGGAGGCCTGATGTTTTTGACCCCTCTGAGAAACTGCCTTAGAAGTGGATATGAAAATAAGGGAGGATCCGTGTTGTAGTGAACTGAAATAGCTGAGGCGTGGATTTTAATTGATGAAAAAGAAAGCCCTTTGTGTAACATTCTCAGTTAAATATTGTAGAATCCGAGGTATGTCCAGCTGAAGGGTATTTTGGCCTTTAGCTTGGTTCCAGGGGCAAAACATTTTCCATTTGTCTGAGTAGGCTTTCCTGGTGCTGGGCCTCCTGGCCGCCAGAATAACATCCATAACAGCTTGTGAAAGAGGAGCTGGCTGGTTGCTTAGGTGATTTGCCATGCAGCCAAATTTAAGGTTTTGAGCGGGCTGTGTAGAATCTGTCTTGCTGTGTGAGCAGATGAGTAATTTGTGGTAAAATCCATGGCGGGCCCTGGGCCATATTCCTTAATAGTGGGTACCAGTGTTGGTGTGGCCAGTCTGGGGCAATGAGTATCATTAGGGGTCTCTCCATCCTGACTTTCAGCAGCACCTTTGTGAGAAGGGGCAATGGAGGGAAGGCATATACTGTCAGCATTTTCCAACTGAATGAGAGTGCGTCCACTTTCCAAGCTTGATGGTGAAATGTCCTTGTGCAAAATGTTGTTAGCTGATAGTTTTGGGGGCTGGCAAACAGGTCTATGCCTGGGTGCCCCCATTTTTGAGTTATCATTGCAAATACTTGTGGATCCAGTTTCCACTCGTGGGGATCCATGATGTTTCTGCTTAGGTCGTCTGCCAATGTGTTCTTTTTTCCTGGCAGGAATTGAGCTTGTAATTGAACTTGGTAAGCCAGTGCTGTGTTCCACAAGGTCATTGCTTGCCTGCATAGAGGGTAGGTGTGTGTACCCCCTTGTTTGTTTATGTACCACATTACTGTGGCATTGTCTGTCCTTATTATAAGCTGTCCTGGATGTAATGGTCCTTGAAGGCTGTCAGGGTATTCTGTACAGCTAGCATTTCTTTTTGATTGATGTGCAGATTCCTTTGATCTGCCGTCCATATGCCTTGAACACACAGTCCTGCCATGTGTGCCCCCCAGGCATTGTCCGATGCATCTGTTGTCATAGTTTGCCTGGCTGGGGGTGAGGTGAAAGGCTGACCCTTGTTGAGGTGACATGCCTGTGACCACCATAGAAACTCCTGTTGAAGGCAGGGAATGAGAGGTTTCACTGTTTCCAAGCTGTGGCTGTGTTGAGTCCATACGCTTTTTAGGTACCATTGTAATTTCCTCATATGCAGTTTTGCAAATGGTATTAGTAGTATGCAAGATGCCATGAAGCCCAAGGCCTGCAGAATTTTTCTTGCAGGGAGTTGGGTCTTTGTTGCCATTGTTTTGAAGTACTGAGTTAGTTGTAGTTGTTTGTCTGGTGTCAGATAAGCCATCTGGGCCATTGTATTCAAGCTGGCACCCAGGAATGTCATGTTTTGTGAGGGCACTAGTTTTGATTTCTTTTCGTTTACTGTGTACCCTAGGCAACTTAGAAGGTGTTTTACAAAAGCCAGATGTTGTAAGAGAATGTCCTTGCTTTCTGCTTGGATGAGGCAGTCATCCAGGTATGGGTATATTTGAATTCCTCTTTGTCTGCAGTATGCAATTACTGGTGCCAGGCATTTTGTGAAGATCCTGGGCGCAGTAGATAAGCCCAAGGGCAGTGCAGAGAATTGGTAATGAGTTCAACCTGCAATGAAACGGAGGTATCTTCTGCAGTTTTGTCTGATAGGGACATGCAGGTATGCCTCCTTGAGGTTCAATGTTACTAGCCAAGCTTTCTTGCCCAACATGGGAAGAAGCTGTTGTAGTGTTAGCATCTTGAATTTGGGTACTTGCAAGAAGGTGTTTAGAATTGAAAGGTCCAGAATGGGTCTCCAAGCATTGTCCTTTCTGGGGACTAGAAAGAGCCTACAGTAAAATCCTTGGCCTTGCTCCTGTGCAAGTACCAGTTGAATGGCTCTCATGTCCATGAGAGCTGTAATTTGTTTCTGTGCCTCTGCCCATTGACTTTGTGGCAGGTTTGGCATTCCTTTTATCCTTGACAAGGTGTGGAAACGGAATCTGTATCCTTGTGAGATAATGTCTAGGACCCATTTGTCCTTTGTGACGATGCGCCAGTTGTCTGCAAAAAGTGCTAATTTTCCTCCCAAGAGAGTTTTGCTTGGCAGTCTGAAGTTTAAGTCATTGTGTTTGACTTCTAGTAGTTTGGGAGCTGTCTTCTCCTCCCTTCTGTGTTGCAGTGCCCCATTGGCAAGGTTTGTAAGGGATTTGTGCTTGTCCTCTGCCCCTTGGGCGCCTGTATTTACCCCTCTGTGGTCTGTCTGAAGCTGGAAAGGACCAGTTTTTTGTTGGCAAATTTCTGTTGAAGCGTGGGGGCTGTACCTGTAAGAAATCTTTGACCGTCTGCATAGACTTTGCCTTATCCTCCATTTTCTTTAAAACCTCTTCTGCTTTAACCCCAAATAAGACATCCTGCTGTAAGGGTGCATCTAGTAACTTTGCTTTAACATGATCAGGCAGAGTTTTGTTCCTTTAACCAAGCATGCCTACGTATAACAGACCCAGTAACAGCTGTTCTACAGGAAGCTTCCAAGGAATCAAATCCACATTGTAAAGTATGTTTGCCCACCTGTTCAGCTGCATGCAACAGATCCTGCATTTCCTTGAATTCAGACTGTTGAGGGTGCGTGCTCATCTTTTGTTTTAGTTGAGACATTAAGAATTGCTGGTATTTAAGCATGTGAAATTGACAATTTAGTGCTCTCATAGCTAGAGTAGCTGAGGTGTAAACCTTCTTCCCCCACCTATCTAGTGCTCTGGAGTCCCTTTCAGAGGGTACAGGATTTTTAGCCATAGAAGCCTTAGCACCTTTGGGACCCTGGGAGATTGTCTCTGCATCAGCAACAGGGCTTTTGTAAAGGAATTTGTGAGAGTCAGGCACTCTATAGTATCTATCTGGTTTGGCTGGAGCAGGAGGCAGAGAATCTGGATTTGGACTAGATTCTAAGTAAACATCATCCACAATGTCTAAAACTGGGGGGATAGCAAGTGGTCTGTGCTGGGGAAGTAAAAGAAACTCTCGGAGCCTTTTCTTTGAGTCGGAGTAGTCCTGACCTTCCCAGTGGAAATGTTCCCTCATGGTATGCAAGGTTTCCCCAAAGGAATAGTCTTCAGGGGGAGAAGCTGAGGGAATGGAATCTTCAGCATCAGAATCTTCATAGGGAAAGGAGTAATCCTGTTCCTCAGAGGAGCCTGAGGAAATAGACGCTTGATCAGAGGAGGCATAATCCTCCTCTTGTCTAGGTCTTTTGTCGGGGGGGGGGGGGGGCCTGATTAAAGAAATCAAATCTTCAGCCATTTAAGCATCTGTTTTCTTAGGCATGGGGCCTTGAACTGGAGACTGATGTGCAGTCTTTTTTGGTTTTAGAGGAGTCTTAAGCTTAGCATAAGATTTCATGGTGAGAGTAGTCGGTCTGAAGACACCTTCTGTAACCGAATGTTGTTGGTAGGGCCTAAATAAAATGGCTGGGTCGGCCTAGAACTCTCTGCTTGAGAATCCAAAGCGGTCTGGGGTTCCAATTCTGCGGTCACCAGGGGCTGCGTAGGCGCCTCACTGAAAACCGAAGAACCGGCGACCAGCCCAGTCGAGGCCTCGGAGACTGGCTTGGATCTAGGCTGCCTGTCTTTATCTTTGCGTTTTTCATGCACGCCGGTAGTCGGTTGCTCCAACGGCATAGTGTAATTAAATTTCCTACCGAAGTAGTGTCGTGCGAAATCAAAGCGTCGCTTTATAGTTCGCTTATTGAACCTAGCACAAAACCGACAACCAGTGACGTCATGGTCTGGGCCTAGGCAAGGTATACAATAAGAATGAAAGTCCTTATGAGGTATTTGCTTCCCACAAGAAATGCAATTGTTAACTTTTTCTGACATCGGACTGAGGCAAGAAAAGGTTCCCCAATAGGGTACTTGGCTTTGAAGACTTCGGGCTGAAACTCTATTCGAAAATCTCAGGTGTCGGCCAACCGGCACTTGCTGCTTCTGCTTCGGGCACCGCGCGGCAAGAAAGACTGAAGAAAATGGCGTCGGATGCCTCATATACCCCTGGCGCACTGACGTCAGGGAAGAAGCGACAGCAACAGACGCCGGACCGGGACTTTGGAATTCAGGCCGACTGTGGGACCGCCTGATGGCAGGATAACCAAAGTGTGATGACTGCAGCAGGGTAACACGATGAACATCACCAACACAGGCCAGAAGTGTAGCAGACTCACCCTGCAAGTGAATCCATTCCCTCGATATGGCAACCCCTTCAGCTTCGCTGAGGGTTGAAGAGCAAAAAAAAAAAAGTATACCCAGTGTTCCTGAAATGCAGGAGCCAATCAGCTACCATTTCCGCACCCCACCCTTCTCTCCTCAGCCAACAAAAATAAAAAATAAATAAAGACTCTTCTCTTTCCTTAAACATGGGCAAACGAGCAGTTGCTATAGTTTACGCACAAGGAGCAGACTGGTAAAGCTCAAGTTATGTTACAAAAACATCCATTTAAACTGCAGTAAACTGCTTGCTACATCTGCTGCAAACATTTGCTAAAATTGATACACTGCATTACGATAAAACACACACTAAGATTTTTTTAAAAGGTGCTCAGTAACAAAGTTAATCAACTGGTTGGATTCACTTAAAAAGTCCTTTCAAAACACGGTTTGGTTTCTAACACATCGTCAGTCTTACAAACAGCAGGTAAACTTTACATGCACTAAAAACAGTTCTTTAGTAATAAGATACCCAACAACCTTCAAACATACCTGTATTCTTTGGTATAGTCAAAATCTTGCTTATTGTGAGTTGGTTTCAGAAAGTTGCACTCTATCACACCAATTACACCAACACCCATGTTGTTAGCCTATAAACAATATTAGACAATAAAGTAAAATACAGTGTAATTTTGTTCCTTTTTAAGAATGTTGCTCTAACTGAAGCATAAAAAAACTTAAATGTAAATATATAAGAATATTAATTTATACAGATATTAGCCAAATTATTAATATTTCACTACAACTGAAAAAATAAACTTTTATAACAATAGAAATTCATTTTCTTTACTTTGAAGAAAAAATGATGGTTATTAAAACAGTGATCTGACCAAAAGCATCCAATCAAAAAGTTATAAAAATCAATCATCTCCTTTCTTTGGTATCCACTAAAACCAAGAACTGTATTTAAAAAACATTGAGATGTTGAGAATTTTGAGGCATTGGCTTTCCAGACTTAGAACTGCATTCATTAGCAGTAATGTTTAATGTAATTACTCAGTGGTTACAGTCATACTATAACAGTCATAGAAGTCTTCACGAACAGATTTTAAATTTACACAAGTTTAAAAAAATTGAAATAGTGAATAATGTATTTGGGTATTAAAAACCGTTACAGATAGGAATTCTATAAATTAAATTCTACGTACAGGTCATGAATTTTGAAATAACTTTTTTATAAAAAATTTATAAAATCCTACTTAAAAATGGAAATTTTTAGTATTGCCTATAACCTTCACAATTTTTTGAAAGTCGATTTTACAAATGATTTTATTTAAAAATAATTTTACGTATTGACTTGATTGCTTAAACAAGGGAATTATACTGTCAGCTGTCAAAATAGGTGCAGGGAGTGGCAATGGGTGCATGTAGTGTACAGGTTTTTGCCAACCTTGTGCTGGCTCAGTGGGATGACCTCTTCATAGTGATTTCTGAGTTTAAGGACATGTGGGTACTATACGAACTGTACCTGGACGATATGGTCTTATTTTGGCATGGGAGTGAAAATTATCTGAATAGGTTTTCCACTTATAACAAAACAACATTTTTGAGGTTCACCATGACCAAGGACCATGACACTTTGAACTATCTGGATGTTACCATCAAAAAATATTATTCCAAGGGTAAGTTCACTTCACATCTTTATAGGAAACCCACCTATTCAAACTCTCTGTTACACTTTGAGAGTTGGCACCCTTCGCACCAGAAGAGGTCAAGGGTCAGTATGTGAGATTGGCCAGAACGACCTCTGAACAGGACAATTTCCTCAGAATGTGATGTCCTAATGGGGATGTTATGAAAAAGAGGTTACCCTTACAATTTTGTCAATAGCATTGCTGAAGAAATTAAACTTGAGAGATGGTGGTATTTTTACTACACTTCCAGAAACTACATAGGTATGACAAGATCCTTGGACACAGTTAACACAGATAGGTTTAGTAGGGCACTGGTTCTCCCTTTCACAATAGATTTTTTTTTTACATCAAGAACATTGTCCATAATTTTTGGACTATGTTCAGTACAGATGACAAAATCCTTAAAAAACTAGGGGAAAAAACCACTTATGGTTTACAAGAAGTAAACATTGTTGAAAGGCTTAGTGGAGAAGAAAAAGGTAAAGTCAGGACCAGGTGGAACTTTTAAACGCATGAGGTGTGCACAAAATCCATTTATACTAGATACCGACTCGATTAAGGTCAGGAATTTTGGCCAAATTACCACCCATAAAAAGTATTGTTATACAAAAGGGGTGGTTTACATTGCACTATGTAGGTCATGCAACGGGTAATTATGTGGGGAAGACAGTAAGAGCCCTTAGGCAAAAAATATACCAACATAATTACGCCATTCACAATAAAACAGATATTAATGCTTTATACAAACACTTAAAAAGCACATCCAACACATTTCTTTAAATATTTTGTCCTATACCGCGGTGGTGGTGCTGCGGTAGCGTTGTCGCCTCACAGTAAGACACGGATAGGTTCGATTCTCAGCTAGAGCAATTTCTGTGTTAAGACATGCGCGAATGGGCATACCTTCGTTGAAGGTTCGTTGTCGGCACGTAAAAATCAACTACCAATCATTAGCGGACCAGAGTTCCGCTGTGGCAAAAAAAAGCCGAAAGACGACAACAACCACCAAGTTGATCTGGGCTCACGAGGTGGACCAGATGACGATTTCTTAGAATTTTTAGAGCTCAAGTGGCAGATAAGACTTGATGCATGTCAGCCACCTGGGCTAAATGACAAGACATCTATTAGCTCTGTATTGAAATTAAAATCAGATTTCTTAAATTTGATTTTAATAGGGTATTATTTTTAAGAAAGTTGTATTTTGAGTCACAGAGTGCAAAATATGATACGGTTGCTTTAAATAACAAAAAATAAATGATGTTGTACTGTTGACCAATGGACAAGAAGGATACGGTATTTCATTTTGTAATGGTTTGTATTTGGTTGTTCTGAAGAAGTCTTGTATTCTGACGAAAGTGCTTAACGTGTGAATAAATAGTTTAGATCTTTGTGGATCAGTGCTGTTGGTGCTTTGCTGTTGGTTGCTTCCACTTTTGACTTTTTGGTTCAAGTTTGCTGTTATATTACCTTTAAAGTTAGGCATGGCTTTCTGCAAATCACAGCCTGTGCCACAGATATTCCTCTAGATCAGGTAATGGATGCACAAGCACAGCAGATTTTCATGTTAGGTACTTAGGCTCAAAGAGGGCTGCAGTAAGCTTAGCTAAGATGTAATTCAAGTATCTGGATGGGGTAGCCCTCTTCCTTGCTGGTCTTAGATGCAGACCTCCTTCCAAGAACTGTCACACTAGTCTGTAGCTTGCTAAGGGTGGATCCAATGGTAGCCAGGCTGAAACAGAGATCAGGACATATGTACAAGCCAAGTGTGAAACACACAGCTCACTGTACATACATTATACAGCAGAATCAATGGCACCACTGTTCCTTTTAGGTCAGGCCTCTGCCTGGCACAAGATGTGTAAATTCCTCCATCTGGATTTGTCAGATTTCCTTGTGGTTAGGATCCTTGTCTCCTCGATAATGTTGACCACAACCTCAGTGTACTGGTGCCTAAAAAGCATCAGAATGAGATAATGCATGCAGTGAGCTGAAGTGTCATCAGACAGGGTATATGAGAGACAGTACATTTGTGCACCTACCATAAATGTAGATGTTAGAGTGTATTGACTGTTGCAGTCATTACTCTTGGGTTATCCTGCTGGCAGGCTACCCGCAGTCGGCCTGAATTCCAAAGTCTTGGTCCGGTGTCGATTGCTGTAGCCTCCTCCCTGACGTCAGTGCGCCAGGAGTATAAAAGATGCAGCAGACGCCATTTTCTTCAGTTTTTCTTACCCCAGATGTCAGGTGCCCCCCAAAAGGGTAGGCTAAATAGATTATGCCAAAAAACATGCATGCACTAAAATAAACTTTTCCTTCATCTACAAGCAAATACACCACATAGGTTGTATAGAATAGAGAAGTACAGATAAGACCCAGCAAATGAAAGGGGGATGGTGGGAGGGTAACCTGGACTGCAACAGTCAATACACTCAAACATCTACATTTATGGTAGGTACACAACTGTATTATGTTCGTGTTTCACTGTTGCAGTCATTACTCTTGGGTTGAATCCCAAAGCTGAGGACAGGTGGCTGGGCTAATATGATTAGGAGAAGCTATGAGGCCCTGCAGAACTGCAGTGGCAAAACCTGCTCTGGATTTAGAGTAGAGAGGTAAGTGGTAGTGCTTTGTAAAAGTGTGCACTGAACTCCAAGTTGCAGCCTCTAAGATGTCTTTGGTTGGCACTCCTCTGAGGAAGGCTGCTGAAGTGGCTGCTGCTCTGGTAGAATGTGGCCTAATGCCCTTAGGCACTGATTTTCTATGCTGTGAGTAGCAGAAAAGAATGCAATGGCCTATCCATTTTGAAATAGTCTGTTTTGAGATAGCCTTTTTGTAATCCTGCAGCACATGCCACTAAAAGTTGCTCAGTCTTTCTGAAATCTTTAGTTCTGTCCAAGTAGAAGCGTAGCTGTCTGTGTATGTCTAAAGAATACAGAAGTCTCTCACCCTTGTTCTGTGGGTTTGGAAAAAAGGTAGGCAAGTAAATGGTTTAGTTAAGGGCCACACTGGACACCACCTTAGGCATAAATGTAGGGTTCGTCCTCAGAGAAACCCTGTCTGGATGGAAAATGATAAAAGGTTCCACAGCCATGAGTGCCTGTAACTCCGAGACTCGTCTTGCTGAAGTTATTGCTAAGAGCAGAGCTGCTTTCCAGGATAAGAATTTTATATCAGCTGTTGAGGCTGGCTCAAAAGGAGGCAGTGTTAGTTTTTCCAAAACATAATTTAGGTCCCATGCAGGTATTGGTGCTCTCCTTGGAGGTCTTATGTTTTTGGCCCCTCTGAGGTACTGCCTTATTAAAGGATGAGAAAAGATAGGTGGTTCCGTATTGTAATGGGCTGAAATGGCAGAGGCATGAATCTTAATTGATGAAAAGGACAGGCCTTTGTCCAGCATCTCAGTTAAGTATTGTAAAATCTGAGGAATATTTGGTACAAACATGTCAATTCCTTGTTCCAAGCACAGAATCTCTTCCATTTTTCTGCATAAAATTTTCTGGTACTGGGCCTCCTAGCCTCCAAGATAACATCCATTACAGATTTGGAGAGTGAAGTGTTCTGAATGGCTACATTATCCGCCATGCTGCCAGATTTAAGGTCCTGAGTTGGCTGTGCAGGATCCGATTGTTTTGTTGGGTCAGTAAGAGAGAAGTTTGAGGCAATGTCCAGGCTGACCCTTGAGACAAGTTCTTTAGGATTGGGTACAAGTGCTGGCGTGGCCAGTATGGGGCAATCAGTATCATTTTTGGCTTCTCTTGTCTGACCTTTAGGAGTACCTTGGGAAGGAGAGGCAGTGGAGGAAAGGCATATACTGATAAGTTTTTCCAACTGAAGGATACGGCATCCACTTTCCATGCTTGCTTGTGATAAATCCTTGTGCAGAATCTCTGTAGTTGGCAGTTGTGAGGGGAGGCAAATAGATCTATGTCTGGGCATCCCCATTTCCTTATCATGCTGAAGACTTGTGGATCCAGTTTCCACTCGTGGGGATCCATGAGGTTTCTGCTTAGTTCGTCTGTCAGAGTATTTATTTTGCCTGGCAGGAATTGTGCTTGCAGGTGAACTTGATAAGTCAATGCTGTGTCCCACAAAGTCATAACTTGTCTGCAGAAGGGGTAGGAATGTGTGCCTCCATGCTTGTTTATGTACCACATGACTGTAGTATTGTCCGTCTTTATCAGTAGTTGTCCTGGATGAAGTAGATCCTTGAAAGCTGTCAGGGCATTCTGAACAGTTAGCATCTCTTTTTGATTGATATGAAGATGCATCTGGCTTGCAGGCCAGGTGCCCTGAATACATTTTCCTGCCATGTGGGCCCCCCAGGCATAATCTGATGCATCCGTTGTTAGTGTCTGCCTGGATGTGGGTAAACTGAATGGCAGAGCCTTGTTGTGGTGACAGGCCTCTGCCCACCATCGAAACTCCTGTTGCAGGCAGGGAATGAGGGTACTTACTGTCTCCAGGCTGTGGCAATGCTGAGTACAAACACTTTTTAGATACCAGTGTAGTTTCCTCATATACAGTCTGGCATATGGAATTAGTAGAATGGAGGATGCCATGAAACCCAAAGTCTGCAGGATTTTCCTTGCAGATAGCTGGGTCTTTGTTGCCAATTTTTTGAAGTAAGAAGTCAGTTTTTGTCTGGCATGAGATAAACCATCTGGGCAGTTGTATTTAAGCTTGTACCCAGGAATATTATCTCTTGAGAGGGCACTAGTTTTGATTTCTTTTCGTTTACTGTGTACCTTAGGCCAATTAGTAATCTTTTTACAAACGCCAGATGCTTTAGAAGAATGTCTTTGTTCTCTGCTTGAATAAGGCAGTCGTCCAAGTAGGGATATATTTGAATTCCTCCGTCTGCAAAATGCAATTACTGGTGACAAACATTTTGTGAAGACCCTGGGTGCAGTAGATAAGCCAAAAAGCAGTGCAGAGAATTGGAAGTGCATTAAGCCAGCTATGAATCTGAGGTATCTTCTGCAAGATTGTCTGATTGGGACATGCAGCTATGCCTCTTTTAGATCCAAAGTTACGAGCCAAGCCTTCTTGCCCAGCATAGGCAGTAGCTGCTGTAGAGTCAACATCTTGAATTTTGGAACTTCCAGAAACGTATTTAGTATAGACAGGTCCAGTATTGGTCTCCAAGCTTTGTCCTTTCTGGGCACTAAGAACAGTCTGGAGTAAAATCCTTGCCCCTGCTCTTGTTGTGGTACTTGTTGAATGGCCCTCATGCCCATGAGGGCTGAAATTTGTTTTTGTGCCTCAGCCCATTGATTGTGTGGCAGGTCTGGCATACCTTTTGACCTTGGTAGGGTGTGAAAATGGAACCTGTAGCCTTGGGACACTATGTTCAAGACCCATTTGTCTTGGGTAACCATTTGCCAATTTGATGAAAAAAGTGCTAGTTTTCCCCCTAAGGGGGCTGCCAAAAGAAAAGTGCTTGGATCTGACAGAGGAAGGGACTGTTTCCTGTAAGGTTGTGATTTGTCTTCTCCGCTTTTGGAGGTAGGAGCACCCCATTGTTTAGACCTGTATGAGCCTTGGGGCTGAGATCTGCCCCTTTGTGGTCTGTTTGAAACTGGAAAGGACCAATTTTTAGAAGGCCAGTTCCTGCTAAATCTGGGTGGCTGTACCTGTAAGAAATCCTTAACTGTCTGCATGGATTTTGCTTTATCCTCCATTTTTTTCAACACCTCTTCTGCATTAGTACCAAAGTATCATGCTGTAATGGGGCAACTAATAATTTTGCTTTAACATGATCAGGCAGATTCTGTTCCTTTTAACCAAGCATGCCTTCTAATAACAGAACCTGTAACAGCGGCCCTGCAGGAGGCCTCCAGTGAATCATAACCACATTGCAAAGTATGCTTTCCCACTTGTTCAGCTGCATGCAAAAAATCCTGCATTTCCTTGTTCTCTGACATTCAGTATTTGTCAACAATTTTTGTTTAAGCACGGACATTAAATACTGCTGATATTTAAGCATATGGAACTGACAATTTAAAGCCCTTACAGCCAAGGTAGCAGAAGTGTAAACTTTTTCCCCCATCTGTCCAGAGCCCTAGAATCCCTATCAGAGGAGACAGGGTTTTTTTTTTTTTGCAGTGGAAGCTTTGACCCACTTTGGGACCCTGAGATATAGTTTCTGGGTCAGCAGCAGGGTTTTTATATAGGAATTTATGAGAATCTGGGACCCTGTAGTATCTGTCTGGCTTAGCAGGTGCAGGGGGGTAGAGAGTCAGGGGACAGCCCGGACTCTGAAAATACATCATCTACAATGTCTAGAAGAGGAGGAATAGCAAGGGGTCTGTGCTGAGGAAGTAGCAGAAAGTCTCTGAGCCTTTTCTTAGATTCAGAATAATCTTGGCTCTCCCAGTGGAAATTCTCCCTCATGGTATGCAGGGTTTCCCCAAAAGAATAATCCTCAGGAGGAGAGGCTGAAGGAATGGATTCTTCAGCATCAGAGTCCTCATAGGGAAGCATGGAATAATACTGTTCAGAAGAGGAATCAGAGGAAATAGAAACCTGATCAGAAGAATCATATTCTGTCTTCTTGATTAGGACTTATCAGGAGGGGGATGGGAACACCTGATTAAATTAATTAGGTCTTCAGCCATTTTAACCATCTGCTTTTTGGGCATGGATGTCTGAGTAGGAGAATGCTGTACTTGTTTCTTTGTCTTTAGAGCTGCTTTAGTCTGTCTTTGAAGCTGACGATGGCTTAACATATAGTTGTGTACGTCTGAAGACACCCTCGGAAGCCGATGCCTGCTCAGCGGGTCCGGACCTATCTGAGGGAATGATTTCCGAGTGTCCAATACCTTGAGTATCCAGAGGCCCAGTCGGCTCCACGTGGGAGTCGGAAGGGGCCTGTAGCTCTGAGGTAGCGGGCGCCAGGGGCTGCGAAAGCACCTCACTGAGAACCGGCGACTGGCCTAACGGAGGCCTCATCGTCGGTTTTGGACCTCGGATGCCTATCTTTTCCTTGCGTTTTTTTGTAAACTCCGGTCGTCGGCTGTTCCGACGGCATTATATAATTAAATCTTCGGTTAAAGTAATGGAATGCAAAATCGAACCGACGCTTAATAGTGCGTTGGTTAAATCTAGCACAAAACCGACAGCTAGCAACGTTGTAATCAGGGCCTAGGCAAGGAATACAGTAAGAGTGAAAATCCTTACGAGGTATTTGCTTCCCACAAATACAATTGTTAACTTTTTCTGACATCGGTCTGGAGCAAGAAAAAAGTTTCCCCAACGAGGTACTTAACTTTAATGAAGACTTCGGTTCTGACATTCGGATTTGAAAATCTCAGGAGTCGGCCGACCGGCACTTGCGAACTGCTTTTGCTTCGGGCACCGCACGGCAAGAAAGACTTTTATACCCCTGGCGCACAGACGTCAGGGAAGAGGTGACAGCAACTGACGCCAGACCTAGATTTTGGAATTCTGGCCAACTGCAGGTAGCCTGCCAGCAGGATAACACAAGAGTAATGACTGCAACAGTGAAACACAATGAAGATGTGGAACCTGTAGCTCTGAGACACTATGCTCAAGACCCATTTGTCCTGGGTAATCATGCGTCAATTTGGCGAAAAAAGTGCTAGTTTTCCCCCTAAGGGGGCTGCCAAAAGATAAGTGCTTGGTTCTGGCAGAGGAAAGTCATTGGGACTGTTTCCTGTATGGTTGTGATTTGTCTTCTCCGCTTTTGGAGGTAGAAGCACCCCATTGTTTAGGCCTGTATGAGCCTTGGGCTGGGATCTGCCTCTGGGGCGTCTGTATCTGCCTCTTTATGGCCTGACATTGGAAAGGACCAATTCTTTGTAGGCCAGTTCCTGCTAAATCTGAGTGGCTATACCTGTAGGAAACCCTTAACTGTCTGCATGTATTTCGCTTTATCCTCCATTTTCTTCAACACCTCTTCTGCCTTAACACTAAACAAAGTATCATTCTGTAATGCAGCAAATAATTTTGCTTTAACATGATCAGGCAGATTCTGTTCCTTTAACCAAGCATGCCTTCTAATGACAGAACCTGTAACAGCGGCCCTTGCAAGAGGCCTACAGTGAATCAAAACCACATTGCAAAGTATGCTTTCCCACTTGTTCAGCTGCATGCAATAAATCCTGCATTTCCTTGTTATCCGAACATTCAGAATTTGTCAACATTTTCTGTTTAAGCAGTGACATTAAGTATTGCTGATATTTAAGCATATGAAATGGACAATTTAAAGCCCTTACAGCCAAGGTAGCAGACGTGTAAACTTTTTCCCCCATATGTCCAGTGCCCTAGAATCCCTATCAGAGGGGACAGGGGTTTTTTGCAGTGGAAGCCTGGACCCCTTTGGGACCCTGAGATATAGTTTCTGGGTCAGTAGCATGGTTTTTATATAGAAATTTAGGAGAGTCTGGAACCCTGTAGTATCTGTCTGGCTTAGCAGGTGCAGGGGTAGAGAATCTGGTGACAGGCCGGACTCTGAAAATACATCATCTACAGTGTCTAGAACAGGTGGAATAGCAAGAGGTCTGTGCTGAGGTAGTAAAAGAAAGTCTCTGAGCCTTTTCTTAGATTCTGAGTAATCTTGGCTCTCCCAGTGAAAATGCTCCCTCATGGTATGCAGGGTTTCCCCAAAAGAATAATCCTCAGGAGCAGAGGCTGAAGGAATAGATTCTTCAACATCAGAATCCTCATAGGAAGGAAATGAGTATCCCGGTTTAGAAGAGGAGTCAGAGGAAATTGAAACCTGATCAGAAGAGTCATATCCTGTCTCTTGCCTAAGCCTCTTATGAGGAGGGGGATGGGAACCCCTGATCAAAGAAATTAGGTCTTTAGCCATTTTAAGCATCTGTTTCTTAGGCATGGAAGTCTGTCCAGGAGAATGCTGTACTTGTTTCTTTGTCTTTAGAGCTGTTTTAGTCTTTGAAACTGAGGTAGGCTTGACATATAATTGTGTAGGTCTGAAAACACCCTCAGAAGCTGATGCCTGCTCAGCGGCTCTGGACCCATCTGAGGGAATAGTTTGAGAGAGTCCAATACCTTGAGTATCCAGAGGCCTAGTCAGCTCCACGTGGGAGTCGGAAGTGGCCTGTGGCTCTGAGGTAGCGGGCATCAGGGGCTGCGAAAGCGCCTCACTCAGAACCGGCGACTGGCCTAGTGGGGACCTAGTCTGTTTTGGACTTCGGATGCCTATCCTTTTCCTTGCGCTTTTTATAAACTCTGGTCGTCTGCTGTTCCGACAGCATTATATAATTAAACCTTCGGCCAAAGTAATGAAAGGCAAAATCGTACCGATGCTTAGTGTGTTGGTTAAGTCTAGCACAAAACCGACAGCTAGCAATGTTGTGATCAGGGCCTAGGCAAGGAATACAGAAAGAATGAAAATCCTTATGAGGTATTTGCTTCCCACAAGAAATACAATTGTTAACTTTTTCTGACATCGGTCTGGAGCAAGAAAAAAGTTTCCCCAACAGGGTACTTAGCTTTAATGAAGACTTTGGATCTGAAATTCGATTTTGAAAATCTCAGGAGTCGGCTGACCAGCACTTGCGAACTGCTTTTGCTTTGTGCACTGCGCTGCAAGAAAGACTGAAGAAAATGGTGTCGGCTGCATCTTTTATACCCCTGGTGCACTGCTGTCAGGGAGGAGGCGAGAGCAACCGACACCAGACCAAAACTTTGGGCTTCAGGCCGACTGCGGGTAGCCTGCCAGCAGGATAACCCAAGAGTAATGGCTACAACAGTGAAACACTATGAACATTCTCTAGTTCCGTGTCAAAAGGTCCATCAAAGTTGGCAACACCTGAAATGTCTTCAAGACATTAATATGATCAGAGAACGCGTGCCGCCTAAGCAAATAGATGCTGTCAGTTGCACAATGAGACTCTCATTCCTCATTTTCTAGATAACCCTGGGATACAAGTGGAATGAAGCCTGTCCCAGTTAATGGAAAAGACATTTGTTACCCAAGCTTTTCTGCAAGGAGCTCTAGAGCAGAAATGTCTCAAAGGCTTGTTGCTCAGAGATGTAAGACGGGTCCTTCTTGTGTATTATCTGCTGGAAAGATGTTCATGCGTCACATCTACTTATCAGGATGCGTCTTTGATTGACTTAACTGGCCCGCTACAGTACACCACTGGGAGGGTATGTAGATAACCCCTGGAGAGACATTTTGTATTGTAAATCCAAACACCAAGCAGTCATGGCTAATCTTGTCCCCCGTCCCTTTGCATGTTCACATACCACATCACTGCAATGTTGGATGCTGCTACCTGCAATGCACCCTCTTTCCATACCTGGATGAAGGCTATGAATCAAGGCTAACATTGCCAGTATATTTATATGCTTTTCCCCCCTGTGAAACCACCACATGCTCCCTGCATCTCTCTAGGTGTGTGAAGGCTCCCTCTGTGACCATCTATCCTGTGACAGTGAACCTTTTGGGCTCAGCATGTCAAAAATTCAGAAAATGCCTATCTTGACTCTGCTGGCATGTCACCCCCCCCCCCCCAATCAAAAGAGAAACAATTTTTTGCATATTCATTTATTTAAAAAAATAACAGTTTAATGATGTGTGCTGCTATGTACTACAAAAGTAAAAGAAAAATCATTGACTGACAATAGAGAAAATGTTATGTGCACTGATAACTGGGCTTAAAATAGTGCACCAAAAAATTACCCTACTTTTAATAATCATTTTGAACTGAAAAAAGAATACGGAACACATTACGTTTTATTTCATCATCAATTAATGACTTTTTTGTTGCTGAGTTTTAATAAAGAGCACTGTCACATATTTCTTGTACTTTTGTTCAGTTTCTTTGTTAATTCAGGTGTTGGTGAACCAGTGGAGTAGCTAGAGTTTGTGTCGCCTGGGGCTTACCGAGTTTGCCAACCCCCCCCCCTAAAATGAAACATAATCACATCATAGTCAATGCAAAAAGTGCAAAGGATGGTTCTCACATCCATTGTTAAAAGCAATGCCTCACCTTTGATAATGGGAGTTGCAATCCACAAGCTTGTTTGTCCAATTATGCAAAGCACTTACCTGATACACAAATTAATTATTTCTCCAAGCAGCATCTTCATTAGTATGTCCAAGTACACACAAGCATCAAAATTAAACATCTGCCCAAGTGACCCCTTCAGTAACATTCCTAATATGTGTACAAGTACCAAAAAGTACAGTTTTGTACCTACCATAAATGTAGATGTTCGAGTGTACATACTGCTGCAGTCATTACACTTGCGTTACCCTGCCATCAGGCGGGTCCTCGGTTGGCCGAATTCCAAAGTCTTGGTCCGGCATCAGTTGTCGTCGCTTCTTCCCTGACGTCAGAGCGACAGGGGTATAAAAGAGGCAGCCAACGCCATTTTCTTCAGTTTTTCTTGCCCCAAATGTCAAGTGCCCCCAAATAGGCAGGCAATACATGATGTTATGCAAACTTACATAAGTAGATAAAAGCAATCCGTAGTTGTAAGCAAATACACCATATAGGAGTACCCCAAGTTGGATGTATGCTAGAGGTGTTTGTCATAAGCCCTGTCCTGAGAGGGGATGGAGGGAGGGAAACCTGGACTGCAGCAGTATGTGCACTCGAACATCTACATTTATGGTAGGTACAAAACTGTACTATGTTAATCGTGCCATACTGCTGCAGTCATTACACTTGGGTGAATCCCAAAGCTATGGAAGGGTGGCTGGTATTAGGCTGAATTAGGAGGGGCTAGAATGCCCTGCAGGATTGCGGTGGCAAATCCCGCTCTAGAGTATAGTGGCAGGTGGTAGTGCTTGGTAAAAGTGTGCACTGAACTCCAAGTAGCTGCTTCCAAAATGTCCTTGGTTGGGACCCCCCTGAGATATGCTGCTGAGGTAGCTGTTGCCCTGGTGGAGTGTGATCTGATGTATCCTGGCACGGTTTTCCCATGAAATGAATAGCAAAAGCGGATGCAGTGGGCTATCCATTTTGAAATAGTCTGTTTGGAAATAGCCTTTCCTTGAACCCCAACAGCATAAGACACAAAATGTTGTTCAGATTTTCTGAATGACTTTGTCCTGTCCAAATAGTATCGAAGTTGCCTGTGAATGTCCAAGGAGTGAAGTAGTCTCTCCCTTTTATTCTGGGGGTTTGGATAAAAGGTAGGTAAATAAATAGCCTGATTCAAAGCCACACTGGATACTACCTTTGGCATGAAGGTAGGGTTGGTACGTAAAGAGACTCTGTCCTAATGGAAAATGAGGAAAGGTTGCACTGCCATAAGGGCCTGTAGCTCCGAAACCCTGCGTGCTGAGGTAATAGCCAAAAGCAGAGCTGTTTTCCATGACAAGTATTGCAGTTCTGCTGAGGAGGCAGGTTCGAAAGGAGGTAATGTCAATTTTTCCAGTAAGAAGTTAAGGTCCCAAGCTGGAGCTGGTGGATTTCGTGGGGGCCTTATATTTTTTGCCCCTCTGAGGAACTGTCTTAGTAAAGGATGTGAGAATAAGGGAGGATCCGTATTGTATTGTGCTGAAATACCTGAGGCGTGGATTTTGATGGATGAGAAGGAAAGGCCACTGTTTAACATGTCAGCTAAGTACTGTAGAATCTGAGGTATATTTAATATCCAAGGATTTAGGCCTTTTGCTTGGTTCCATGCACAAAATCGCTTCCATTTGCCTGAGTAAGTTTTTCTGGTACTGGGTCTCCTGGCCTCCAAGATGACATTCTGGACCTCCTTTGAGAGGAGTGTAGATTGATAAGTTAAGGTATTTTCCATGCAGCTAGATTTAGTGTCTTGAGCTGACTGTGGAGGATCTTGTAATTTTGCTGAGACAACAGAAGTGGGAATTGAGGTAGGATCCAAGGTGGTGAATGAGATAGGCTCTTTAGGAGCGGGTACTAGTGCTGTCGAGGCCAGTCCGGAGCAATGAGAATCATTTGTGGCGCCTCTGCTCTGACTTTTAGTAAAACTTTTGTCAGTAGAGGTAGAGGTGGGAAGGCATAGATTGTCAATGTTGCCCAACTGAAAGACAGAGCATCCACTTTCCAGGCCTGTGGATGATAGGTCCTTGTGCAGAATTTTTTCAGCTGGTAACTGCTGTGGGAGGCAAATAGATCTATGTCTGGCTGTCCCCATTTCCATGCTATCATTGAGAATACTTGAGGGTGTAACTACCACTCGTGAGGATCTGTCATACTTCTGCTTAATTTGTCTGCCAGAATGTTTTCCTTTCCTGGCAGGAATTGCGCTTGTAGTTGTACTTGTAAGGCCAATGCTGGGTTCCACAGGGTCATTGCCTGTCTGCACAGGGGGTAGGAATGTGTGCCTCCCTGTTTATTTATGTACCACATAACTGTGGTGTTGTCTGTTCTTATTAATAGTTGACCTGGATGCAATAGGTCCTTGAAGGCTGTAAGAGCATTTTGTACTGCTAGCATTTCCTTTTGGTTGATGTGAAGGTGCATGTGTTTTTGAGACCATCTTCCTTGAATGCACTGACCTGCCATTTGTGCTCCCCAGGCGTAGTCTGAAGCATCTGTTGTGATGGTTTGATTTGCATCTGTTGTGATGGTTTGATTTGCTTGAGGTATGCAGAAAGGGAGACCCGTGTTTCTTTGGCATACTTGAGCCCACCACAAAAATTCCTTTTGAAGGCATGGAATGAGTGGTATAATAGTTTCCAGGCTGTGTTTGTGTTGAGACCAAGTTTTTCAGGTACCATTGTAGTTTCCTCATATGCAGCTTTGCAAATGGTATTAGTAGAATGCAGGATGCCATGAACCCCAAAGCCTGCAGGATTTTCCTTGCAGTAAGCTGGGTTAAAGTTGTCATTTTTCTGAAGTATTGAGACAGTTGCCTTTGCTTGTCTGGCATGAGATAAACCATCTGGGCTGTTGTATTTAAGCTGGCACCCAGGAATATTAGCTGTTGTGAGGGTATCAGTTTTGATTTCTTTTTGTTTACTGTGTACCCTAGGCAACAACATTTTTATTACAAACGCCAAATGCAGTAGTAGAATGTCCTTGCTGTCCGCTTGGATCAGGCAGTCGTCCAGATATGGGTAGATTTGTATTCCTTGTCTGCAAAATGCAATTACTGATGCCAGGCATTTCGTAAATACTCTAGGCGCAGTAGATAAGCCAAAGGGCAATTCAGAGAATTGATAATGCGTTGTACCTGCAAGAAATTATCTTCTGCAATCTTGTCTGATAGGGACATGCAGGTATGCCTCCTTGAGGTCCAATGTTACCAGCCAAGACTCCTTGCCCAACATGGGAAGAAGCTGCTGTAATGTGAGCATCTTGAATTTTGGTACCTCTAAGTACGTGTTCAGGATACATAGGTCTAAGATGGGTCTCCAGTCTCTGTCCTTCCTTGGTACCAGAAATAGTCTTGAATAAAAACCTTGACCTTGTTCTTGTGTAGGTACCTTTTGAATTGCTTTCATATCCATGAGAGCGGAAATTTGTTTTTGTGCCTCTGCCCATTGATTTTGTGGCAGGTTTGGCATGCCTTTAATTTTTGGAAGGGTATGAAAGTGGAATCTGTAGCCTCTGTTTATGATGTCCAGAATCCATTTGTCCTGTGTAATAATGTGCCAATTGTCTGAAAATAAGGCCAGTTTCCCACCCAAAGATGCTGCCACTAAATGTTTGTTTGGCAGGCATAGGGGGAAGTCATTGAGCTTGCTTCCTGAATGGTTGAGGCCTTTCTTCTTCACCTCTTAGAGTTGTTGTTTGCCATTGTCTAGGTCTGTAAGAACCTTGTGGTTGTCCTCTGCCCCTGGGGCGTCTGTACCTACCCCTTTGGGGTCCGTCAGTGGTTGGAAAGAACCAGTTTTTTGATGGCCAGTTTCTGCTGAAGCAAGGAGGTTGTACCTGCAAGAAATCTTTAACTGTTTGCATAGATTTTGCCTTTTCTTCCATTTTCTTTAAAACCTCCTCTGCTTTGACACCAAATAATACATCCTTTTGCAATGGTGCATCCAATAACTTTGCTTTTAACATGATCTGGTAAGGTTTGCTCCTTTAGCCAAGCATGTCTACGTATCACAGAGCCGGTGACAGCTGCTCTACATGAGGCCTCCAATTAATCAAAACCACACTGTAAAGTATGTTTTCCCACTTGTTCTGCTCCATGCAATAAATCCTGCATCTCTTTTAAATCTGGTTGATCTGTTTGTGTCATCATAAGTTTCAATTGGGAGATCAAAAAGTGCTGGTATTTTAGCATGTGAAATTGGCAGTTTAATGCCCTCATGGCTAAAGTGGCAGAAGTATACACCTTCTTCCCCCACCTTTCTAATGCTCTGGAATCTCTTTCAGAAGGTAAAGGATTTTTTTGCAGTAGAGGCCTTAATCCCCTTAGGACCCTGTGAAATGGTTTCTGGGTCAGCAGCAGGGCTTTTATATAAAAATTGGTGGGAATCAGGGACCCAGTAGTATCTGTCTGGTTTAACTGGGGCAGGAGACAAGGAGTCTGGATTCAGACTGGCTTCTGCAGAAACATCATCCAAAATATCTAAAACCGGAGGAATAGCAAGGGGCCTATGCTGAGGAAGGAGGAGAAACTCCCGGAGCCTTTTCTTAGAATCTGAGTAATCCTGTCCTTCCCAGTGGAAGTGTTCCCTCAAGGTATGCAAGGTTTCCCTGAAGGAATAGTCCTCTGGGGGGGAAACCGAGGGAATTGATTCCTCTGCATCAGAGTCTTCATAGGGAGAATAGGATTAATCCTGGTCCTCAGAAAAACCTGAGGTAATGGAAGCTTGATCTGAGGAAGGGTAGTCTTCCTCCAACCTGGGTCTTTTTTCTAAGGGGGCTGAGAACCCCTGATAAGAGTAATTAAATCCTCAGCCATCTTGAGCATCTGCTTTTTAGGCATGGGTTGCTGAGAGGGGGTCTGAGGACCCCGTTTCCTAATTTTCATAGGGGCTTTAGCTTTTGAGTAAGATTTAATGGTAATAGAAGTAGGCTTGAAAACGCCTTAGAAACTGAAGGCCTAGCTAAATTTTCTGGTTCCCCGCCAAGAGTGTCGTCTGTGTCTAGAGTGGTAATCAGCACCGGAAGGCCTGCAACTTCAGATCGAGAGGTCGCCGGTAAAATAGATTCAGCGGTAGTCGGGGGCTGCAAAGGCGCCTCACTGAGAACCAGAGATCCGGCGGCAGGCTTAAGCGTGGTCTCGGTATCCGGTTTGGGCCTCGGATGCCTATCTTTATCTTTGCGTTTTTTCATTAAGCCTGGTGTCGGAATATCCGACGACATGCTGTAGTTAATTTTTTTGCCAAAATAATGAAGGGCGAACTCCGCCCAACGCTTTATAGTGCGTTTATTGAACCTAGCACAAAGCGGCAGCCCGAGACGTCGTGGTCTGGGCCTAGGTAAGGAATACAGTACGAGTGAAAAAGTACAGTTTTGTACCTACCATAAATGTAGATGTCCGAACTGGATAGCATCTGCAGTCATAACAACTGGGTTGTCCTGTAGTCAGGCAGCCCTTCAGTCGGCCGGATTCCAAAGTCCGGGTCCGGCTTTGGCTGATGTCGCACTTCACCCGACGTCATCTCTGTTGGTCTTCGGGTATAAAGGCATCAGCCGACGCCATTTTCCTCAGTGTTTCTTGCCCCAGATGCCAGAAGCCCTCTTGAAGGCTAAAATTTGGATAGATGCCAATGTTTCCAAAAAGATAGAGGTAAACACAAAAATAAGCATGTATGTACATATATACAAACAAATACACCATAAAAGACTCCCCCCCACCAGCTAGCTATTAGGAGAGTAAACACCCTAGGAGTACCACAGAGGGAAGGAGGAGGGTAATCCTGACTGCAGATGCTATCCAGTTCGGACATCTACATTTATGGTAGGTACAAAACTGTACTATGTCCTTCATGGATGCATCTGCAGTCATAACAACTGGGTAGAATACCATAGCCAACTAGGGGAGGAGGATAAAACTAGATTATGGTGTGTTTAGGATCCCTTGCAGTACAGCAGTGGCAAACCCTGCTCGGGATCTGGAGTATAGAGGCAAATTATAATGCTTGGCAAATGTATGCACGGAGGTCCAAGTAGCCGCCTCAATAATGTCTTTGGTTGCCACTCCTCGTAAGAAGGCTGTGGTAGTGGCTGTTGCCCTTGTAGAATGAGGCCTTATGTTCTGTGGAATTGGTTTTCCATGGAAGGAGTAACAGAATCGTATGCAATTTCCTATCCATTTGGAGATTGTCTGTTTGGAAATAGCTTTTCCTTCCCTTCCTGTTGCATAGGCTACAAAAAGCTGGTCAGTCTTTCTGCTATTTTTTGTTCTGTCCAAGTAGTAGCGTAGCTGTCTATGTACATCCAAGGTATGTAGTATTCTTTCCCCTCTGTTTTGTGGGTTGGGGAAGAAGGTAGGTAGGTGGATTGCCTGGTTTAAAGACACTCTGGATACCACCTTAGGCATAAATGTAGGATTAGTCCTCATGGACACTCTATCTTGGTGGAAGATTAGGAAGGGTTGCACTGCCATTAAGGCCTGTAGTTCTGAAACCCTCCTTGCTGAGGTAATTGCCAGTAGGAAAGCAGTTTTCCATGACAGGTGTTGTAGGTCTGCTGTTGCTGCTGGTTCAAAGGGTTTTAGTGTCAATTTTTCTAGTACAAAGTTTAAGTCCCAAGCTGGTAATGGTGGTTTCCTTGGAGGTTTTACATTCTTGATTCCTCTGAGGAACTGCCTGAGCAAAGGGTGCGAAAAAACAGGTGGATCAAACTGTATTCTGCTGAAATAGCTGATGCATGTATCTTGATGGAGGAGTAGGAGAGGCCTGAATGAAGAAGTTCGGCCAGATACTCCAGAATGTTAGGCATATCTATGTTTGACACCTCTTTTCCTCTTTCAGTACTCCAAATGACAAACCGTTTCCATTTTCCAGCATAGTTCCTTCTTGTTGAAGGTCTGCGTGCTTCAAGAATAATGTCTTTAACTCTTTGGGAAAGTTCTGGATTAGCTGCTGCTATGTGATGTTCCATGCAGCCAGTTGCAACGTTTTAGGTTTGGATGTATGATGCTGTAGTTGTTCTGAGTTAACATCAAAGGCATCAGGGTATTGGCCACATATTGTTCGAGACATGCTCCTCAGCAGTGGGTACCAGTGTTGTCTTGGCCAATTTGGAGCTATCAGGATTATCCTTGGACGTTCTTCCTTGATTTTTAGTAGTACTTTGTGTATCAAGGGAAGAGGTGGGAATGCATATGCTGTTAGGCCTTTCCAGCTGAAGGAGAGCGAATCCACCTTCCATGCTAGTGGGTGGAATGTCCTTGTGCAGAATTTTTTGAGCTGGTGATTGAGAGGTGATGCGAATAGATCTATCTGAGGCATTCCCCATTTCTTTGAGATGGTCTTGAAAATGTCCGGGTGCAGCTTCCATTCGTGGGCATCTGATGTGGTTCTGCTTAGTATGTCTGCTAGAGTATTTTCTTTTCCCGGTACAAATATTGCCTGTAACTGGATGTTGTAGCTGAGTGCCAGGGTCCACAGCTCCAAAGTCATTCTGCATAGGGGGTATGAATGAGTGCCTCCCTGTTTGTTGATGTACCACATGACTGTGGTGTTGTCTGTCCTTATCAACTGGCCCTCTTGGAGAAATGGTCTGAGCTTTTGGATGGCCAGTTTTACTGCCAGCATTTCTTTTAGGTTGATGTGCAGGTGAAGTTGATCCTGTGTCCACAATCCTTGCACGCATTTGTCAGCATGTGGGCCCCCCATCCTAGGTCTGAAGCGTCTGTTGTGATGGTCTGGCTTGCTTGACATCTGCGAAAGGGTAGCCCTGGATTTGACTGGCATGCCTGAGCCCACCATAGGAACTCCTGTTTTAAGCATGGAATTAGTGGGATTTCTGTTTCTAGGCTGTGCCTGTGTTGGGACCATAAATTCTTTAGGTACCACTGTAGTTTTCTCATATGTAGTCTGGCAAGTGGGACCAAGATTATGCATGATGCCATGAAGCCCAAGGCCTGTAGTACTTTTCTCGCTGTTAACTTGTTCAGTTTTGTTAGAGCCAAGAAGTAAAGTGGAAGTTCTTTTTGTTTTTCTGCAGTTAGGAATGCCGTTTGTTTTACTGTGTCCAATTCCGCGCCCAAGAATGTCCTTGTTTGGGATGGTATCAGCCTTGACTTTTGTAAATTGACTGTGTATCCCAGTGCTTGTAGCAAGTAAATGACCCTTTGTAAATCTGTTGTCAGCTTGCTTTTGTTGTCCCCTTGTAGCAGGCAGTCGTCCAGGTATGGGTAAATTTGAATTCCCTGTAGTCTGCAATGGGCGATTACTGATGCCAGGCATTTTGTGAATACTCTGGGCGCAGTAGATAAGCCAAAGGGCAATGCTGAGAATTGATAGTGCTCTGATCCTGCAAGAAATCTGAGGTATCTTCTACAGATTGGTCGAATGGGGACGTGCAGGTATGCCTCCTTGAGATCTAGAGTTACCAGCCAACACTCCTTGCCCAGCATGGGAAGAAGTTGCTGTAGGGTCAGCATTTTGAATTTTGGGACAATGATGTATGTATTTAGGGTGGACAGGTCGAGAATTGGTCTCCAACTTTTTTCCTTTCTTGGCACTAGGAATAGTCTGGAGTAGAACCCCTTTCCTTGCTCTGCTGTTGGCACTCTTTCCACAGCTCTCATGTTTGCTAACTGCATTATCTGTTGTAGAGCCTCTGTTTTTTGATTTGGAGGTAGATTTGGCATTCCTCTTTTGACTGGTAAAGTGTGGAAGTGGAACCGGTAACCTTGATCTATGGTTTTTAAAATCCACTTGTCTTTTGTTATATAGTGCCAGTTCTTTGCAAATAAGGTTAACTTTCCGCCTAGAGGTGCTGCTATTTGTTCCCTGGTAGGCGGATGTAGGGTTAAGTCACTGTGGCTGTGTTGATGTAGTGGCAGTGGTTGTGTCTGTGCCTCTGTTGTTGCCTTGCCACTGTCGTCCTCTGTAGGCACCTCCTCTGGATTGGTTTCTGCCTCTGGAACGTCTATTCCTGCCCCTTTGAGATCTTGTGGAGTCAGGAAAGGACCAATTTTTGGCAGGCCAGTTCCTGCTAAACCTTGGGGGTTGAACCTGCAAGAAATCTTTAACCGTTTGAACAGATTTTGCCTTGTCTTCCATTTTCTTCATAACCTGCTGGGCAGGTGTACCAAACAAACTTGTCTTATCCATAGGAGCATCTAGCAACTTAGCTTTAACATGGTCGGTAAAACTTGCTCCTTTAGCCATGCATGCCTTCTTATCACTGTGCCAGTCATGGCTGATCTAAATGAAGCCTCCAGTGCATCATAGCCACATTTTAAGGAATGGTTACTAACCTGTTGTATGTTATTTACCATTTCTAATACATATTTCTTATCAAGAGATTCATCAGTGGTTAGTTTTTTGGTTAACTGATCAAGCATAAACTCTTGGTATTGTATCATGTGAAACTGACAGTTTAAAGCTCTAGCTGAGAGAGTAGCTGAAGTGTAAACCTTTTTGCCCCATCTGTCTAATGACCTTGCTTCCCTTTCAGAAGGAATAGGGTTTTAGCTATGGTCATGGCTACTGCCTTGGGACCCTGGGATATAGTTTGGGTCTGCAAGTGGGGCCTTGTAAAGGTGGTGATGAGTGTCTGGCACCCTGTAAAACCTGTCTGGTTTGGCAGGGGCTGGGAGTAAAGAATCTGGTGCGGAGCAGACATCATTGAAAGCATCATCCACCACAGAGAGAACAGGAGGTATAGCTAAGGGCCTGTGCTGTGGAAGGTGCAGAAAGGTCCTAAGTCTTTTTCTGGAGTCTGAAAAATCCTGTTGCTGCCATTGGAACTGCTCTCGCATGGCATGCAAGGTTTCCCCAAAGGAGAATTCTTCTGGCGGGGAAGCAGCTGGAATGGATTCTTCAGCATTAGAGTCTTCAAAATTGGAGAAAGGAGCCTCTGGCTGGTCAGTTATGTCTGATTCATAGGCAGAATCATCAGAGGACACTGGCTCAGGGGGCTCTGCCCTAGGTCTCTTCTCTCGGGGCTGAGAGGCCCTGTCTGGGTGAGATTGAGATCCTCTAATTAATGAAATTAAATCTTCTGCCAGAGTAAGCATTTGAGAACTAGAAGAGGGCCTGGTTGTAGGGGGTTTAACAGGCACTGTTTTAGTAGTCTTGGCTGCTTTAGCCCTGGCGAAGGCCTTAATGGACATGGCTGCTGGAGGCCTAGCAGCACCACGTGCTGGGGTAGAAACATCCAAGGGAATAGTGTCTGATAAGTCAGTGGCAACCACCGTAGTGGGTAAAATTTCTGAGGCCGATTCAAGAGTGGTAGCAGGGGCCTCAGTTGTAGAGATAGATTCAGCTGTACTTTGAGCAGTTTTCTCGGTTTCAGCCGAAACCGAGACACTCGCGGTTTGCTTAGCCATGGATTCGGCCGAAACCGCGGACCGCGAGTGTCGGTCTTTATCTTTGCGTTTTTTGGCAGATTGGGTAGTCGGAGGGTCCGACGGCATAATGTACGCAAAATCAGAACCGAAAAACTGTTCTGCAAACTCAGACCGACGCCTAAGTGTTCGTCGGTTGAAAGAAGCACAGGCCGAACAGGCTGCTACGTTGTGGGCTGGGCCTAAACAAGGCAGACAATAAGAGTGGAAATCTTTATGAGGTATTTGTTTCCCACAGGTTAAACAATTATTAACTTTTTCTGACATCGGCTGAGGCAAGAAAGAGTCCCCAACGGGGTACTTAGCTTTAGAAGTCTTCGAAGTAGTATTCGGTAGAAGTAATCTCTGGATCCGACCGACCGGCACTTGCGAACAGCTTCTGCTTGCGCCACGCGCAAGAAAGACTGAGGAAAATGGCGTCGGCTGATGCCTTTATACCTGAAGACCAACAGAGATGACGTCGGGTGAAGTGCGACATCAGCCGAAGCCGGACCCGGACTTTGGAATCCGGCCGACTGAAGGGCTGCCTGACGACAGGACAACCCAGTTGTTATGACTGCAGATGCATCCACGAAGGACATTCCTTATGCGGTATTTGCTTCACACAAGAAATGCAATTATTAACTTTGTCTGACATCGGTCTGAGGCAAGAAAAGTTTCCCCAACGGGGTACTTAGCTTTAGAGAAGACTTCGGCTGAAATCCTTTTCGGAAATCTCAAGAGTTGGCCGACCAGCACTTGCGAACTGCTTCTGCTTCGGGCACCGCGCGGCAAGAAAGACTGAAGAAAATGGCGTTGGCTGCCTCTTTTATACCCCTGCTGCTCGGACGTCAGGGAAGAAGTGACGACAACCGACGCCGGACCAACACTTTGGAATTCGGCCGACCAAGGACTCGCCTGACGGCAGGAGAACTCAAGTGTAATGACTGCAGCAGTATGGCACGATGAACATTGGAACATTCACCCAAGTGACTCCATCAGTAAAATGTTGAGGTATGCACAAGCACCAAAATGAATCACTTGCCCAAGCAACCCCTTCATTAGCATTACTAGTTTGTGTACAAGCACCAAAATGAAACATTCACTCAAGCGACCCTTACAGTAAAATGAGGAGGTATGCTCAAGCACCAAAATGAATCATTTGCCCAAGCGACCCCTTCATTAGCATTCCTAGTTTGTGTACAAGCACCAAAATGAA
The DNA here is from genome assembly GCF_019279795.1 of Protopterus annectens. Taxonomy (NCBI): domain Eukaryota; kingdom Metazoa; phylum Chordata; order Ceratodontiformes; family Protopteridae; genus Protopterus; species Protopterus annectens. The sequence goes on from NC_056735.1 coordinate 1,746,691,696, forward strand.
GCATTCATCCAAGTGACCCCTTAACTCTATTTAGTCCTATGTTTATTAAAATAAATCAATTAAGTATCTGTCCTTTATATTTGTCTTCTTGGCCCAGGGTTCCTGCTGCTAATTTCCCTTGCTGTTCTGCATCTAGGTGTGCTACTGTGGAACCGTTAAAGGGCTTCCTGCTGGCCTGCTGCTGCCTGTATGTGCACGTCCCATGGCACCACCTCATTAACCACCACGCCAAAAAAAACAAACAAAGCTTCTCAGGAAAAAAACAAACACAACAATTAGAGTGCCGCCCAGGGCGGACCACACCTTTCACCCCCCACTAGCAATGCCACTGTGGTTAACGCTGGTGCCTCACCCAAAACATGGCATGTCACCTTTGACACGTGTGTCATAGGTTCACCATCAATGATCTATCCCAAGGGACCTGGCTTGGAATGCAAATTCCTATCCTACTATAGCAGTAGAGGAAGCTGTTCATATCCTGCATTACCCTCCCACCCGCCAATAGTAGTGGACTATGTTCAGCCTGCTCTGTCTGACCCAAAATTTCATTTTTTTAACTATACATGGAAGATATGGATCCTTTTTTTTGTTTGTTTTTTAGTGACTGGAAGTGTTGGCTTCAGCTAATCTTGGATACCCCTGGAGATGTATACCTCAATCCAGACTGCAAAGCAAACTCAGTAAGGTCGATGCTATGTACCCAAACACCATGAGGTACTCTTTACTGTAGTCCAGTTTTGAGCTAGAAGCCGAAGGAAACAAATACAAAGATAGGTGTAAAACATAAACCTTTAAAATAATCATTTGGGAAAGCAAAAAGCTTGACTTTTGAAGGTCCCCCCCCCCCCGGTTTGTGAAAAAGATCCAAGGTTCTAACACCTGTTACTATGTTTTCTGCCTATGAATGTGCTTGAATGAAACAGTCACCTGGACACAGGAAAACAAAGATGTCCCTTGGTGCTGCAGAAGGCAATCACTGGACCCAGGGTGCAACAGTTAAATCAAAGGGCAAGGAAGCAAACTGATTAGGAGAGCACCTATGGTCCCTAGTGGACATGGACATGAAAATAGTAATCCTGGGCTTCAAAGATGCCTATCACTACCTTTTGGGAAGACAGGATTACACAGTCTTGAAAATCGGCATCCTGTATTTAAGAATCTTCAGAAAGGTGTTTAATTTGGAAGTCTATGACAGGCCTGTACATGCCCGCCTTTTTCGTAGTAGGAAGACTCTGGAGTAAGCGCCAATTTTTTGCTTCTACACAAGGAAATTCCTGTAACTCCTGAGGTCCAAGAGGGTGGGAGGAATTAGATGTCCTTGGTCTCTGCACCAGAGAGTATTCCCAACATTTGGTGTCTTTTCTCAGCAATATGTATACTCTCTGATAATCTATAATACCAATTTGTCCCATCTTATGGACTCGAAACCTGGCTGCACTGTGATTCTGCCTGTAATTCTAGCACTGGGGTAGGAGAGTGGGATATGACAGATGTGGAAATTTTGGAGGAGGTGGAGGGCATCCATGTAGTCATGTCTGCTCCCTCTTAAAGGACTGACTCTAGGGCCAAATGAGATTTTTTTTCTCTTCATCCGCCCATCTTCTTTTCTCAAATGAGTCTTTCCGACCTTTCCAAAGGTTAACCTTTCCTTGACTACAATGAAAGGGACATGGCTTGGAAGGCCAATTCCTATCATACTGTTGCATGGGGATAGGAAAGCAGTTCATACCTTGCATTATTTTCTTCATGTCCTCTATTTTTGAGCACTTTAAATTTTGGGCTCCCCAAACAGCAAGCCTTCATCAAAACGGGTATTAAGAAGCTGTTCTTTGAGGAAATTCCAAGATGTCTACACACCGATAACCAGGGTAATGATGAAATGAGACTGACTATTGGGACAGAGGAGCTCTTTCCAAGACATTCTGTAACTGTTCTGTGTGATGGGCAAGACCCAATTGTCTGTAGTAATGCATTGCCAGAATGAAAGGGACAGAAGGAATCTTTGGTCCAGATGAATCTGTGAACCAAGGTGGAAGGGAGGCTTCAGAAAATAATCAAAATAGTTTTTTTTCCCTGTGCGAGCAAGAGGCGCAATACCAGCCTCAGGCAGGATTCATGGTGATGAGTGTTTCAGGAGGGGTCTGACATACCATGGATTCCTGTTGCATCTCAGACTGGGCAGCCAAAGTCTCAGGTTTTCATTTTTTGTACTTCTTGGTTGTGAGCAGGACCAAGGGTTCTGCCATCTTGCTAAGCACAATACTTCAATGAGGTATTCATGGAAGCTAACCTGGTACCATAGCTCTCAACCTCTTAGCACAAATCTGGACAAAGCCAAAAATAATGCAAAGACAAAGCCCCAAAACAAGGACAAATATTAAAGATTGCTCTTATAAACTTAAAAGCTACTAGAATAAAAAGGTCTTGTGTTATGATGTATTTTCTGAAGAATATAAAGTTTGAAAATTAAATTAAAATAAATGAAAATTAAATTGCTTGTCATTATTTAGTGAACTTAATCCTCATTGATTAACCACAAATTGTATGAGTGGCAGACCAAAATATATGGCAAAAATCTGGAGAGTGAGAAAATCTGGACAGTTGAGAGGTAATGCCTGGTACTAAGCCTTTTAGGGATAAAGGACTGAAATCTTAAAACTATTATAATTGTTTTGTTAAAGACATTAACACTAACAATGAGAAAGGTCTTTAAGGGATCTGCCTTCCACAATCACACTTCCCTCTCTTAGCTGACATGAAGAAATCTTTCAAGAAAGAAGAGCATTCCCTAACAGCATTTCTGACCAAGCTGTGGCAATGATAAAGGCATAACGGAGTAGCACTGACTGACATTAGAGAAGCTTCTGCTCAGACTATCAAGCAAGATACCCTGAGGAGCTCACGCCAATATGTTTGCATATATACCGACACGCCCATCGGCTGGGGTAATAGACAGGATATACGGTGTGTTAATAAGGTTTTTGGATTTGGTATGCCAACCTGTCATAAGATTACCCTTGTCAAGAAAACCCACAAACACTGGAATACTGCAACACTGATATAAAGGACATCTGGGGGCACCCAGTGATGAGAGTGAAGCATAGTGTATCCCATCTTTTGAATATCCTGCGAGCTACCTTGATGTTCAGAGACCACTCGTGTGGGAGCAGGATACACCTGCTGTGCTTATCTGCAATCATGCTGGAAGACTCAGTTTTGTGACAGAATGAGAATGTGTTGCGAGTTCAGAACTCATTTCCTACACTCTACTTTGCTGCAGAAAGGGTAGAATCTGTTTGCTCACTGAAGTTCAAATACCAAACAGCCATATTGTCCAAATGTATGGAGACTGCACTCAAGGAAGCTTTTCCTAAAATGCCTGCAGTGCTGAGGGGGACAGTTCTCACCTCAAGTTTGCTGATGTGCAGACAGGCTTCGTCTGCAGTCCATGAACTTTGAACCATCTTCCCTGCACAAACTGCCCCCCTGGACACAAACATCCACTGTTACCACTGCTAGTGGTACAGATTTGTATGGGATTGGAAAAACAGGTGACCCCTATTTCAATGCTAGCTGGATACAACCACCATGTTAAGCTCTGCTTGACTGTGCGAGACCGTCTATTCTTATGATGTAAATGGTGGCATGACTGGTCCCCACTGAATGTGCAGTGTCTGTGGCAGGATCCTTGAAATGAGAATAGAACATGAACTGCTTGTGGATGATCTTGCTGCAATAGGGAAGTCACTTCTGAGAAGGATAACATCGTATAATAAGGAAGAACTGCCAACAGCCTGAGGGGAATCTAGATGATATCCACTGAAAGCAAGATCCTTAATGGATTCTAACTGGGATTTGACCATTTACTGTTAATCTCAGAGACGGGTATAACTGACACAAATGTCTTGCTGTTAGAAGTTAATCCATCAATGGAGCCACTAGGAGTCAATCATTTAGGTACGAAAAGACACATCCATGAGTTGCATGTGAACTATGACTAGGGCTATGCATATGATGATCACCTCATGGAGAAAGCTGTGGTAAGTTCAAAAGGCAATACCTGGAACTGTTAATGACGGTCTCCTACTTGGAAGTGGAAGAACCTTCTTAATGCTTTGTTCATTTTTATATGCAGGTAAGCATTTGTGAAAATCCAGGGTGCAATTCCAGTCCATTTGCTGGAGGTAAGATAGAATGGACTGCATCATGACCACTTGGAAATTCTCACTTATGAATTGTCTTGGTCCAACTCGGCTCTAAAACCGGGCTGAGGTTCTGGGTCTTGGGGAAATAAAAAGAATATGGAGAAAAATCCAGATCCTCCCTCAGTCAGGTGGGACCTCATGGATTGCCCTCTTTTGAAGGAGAAGCCGAGCATCTTTGAATGCTGCTTTCCTTTGGGTGTGTATAACTGGGGCAGGAGGGTTGGAAAAACTGGATTTGAGGGTTTTATCAAAAAGGGAATTAAGTAGCATCTGGATATGATTCGCCTCATTTCAGTGTCTGTTGTGATGACCATCTATGTTGTAATACGTAGAAGAGATATACCTTGACTGCTTCCAAAGTGGAGTGGTTGCGCAAAACTTCAGGGGTTGTAGGGACGAAGCAGGGACAGTGCCAATGCCAAACCAGGAGGCTGTGCACCAAAACCAAATCAAGATTCTCAGCTCAAGGGATTGAACACCAATTGCTCTGACACCAAGAATGGCACTGAAACTCATGGAGCTGAATGCCTGATGCAGATTTCTTGGGCCCTAGTAACTGTCCACTCAGGAGGGCATGGAGCATTAGACATGAGGTCTATCTGTGCCAATGTGTCCAAAATACAGACGGTGCATATTTCTGCTGTAACAGTGCCAAAACCAGGTCTGGAAGAGAACTTGACATTGGGGTGGCTCACAGAAGATCTCTGCCCACAGTAGGAACTATTGGGACTGAGACAATACCATAACAAAGTTGAGCCTTAAAGGCTGACGTGCTGTACTGAACTGGGTCAGGCTGCAGAGAGACCTGACTGAGTCTAGCAAGGGTGGACTGGAAGATACCAACAGAGAATGCTCTCCTGGATAAGACACTGCCTGAACACCCTCCGGGGTGGAAGACTAAGCCCAGAAAATGCTTGTCTAGAAGAGGTTTTGGTAGAGTAGCTAGATTAGCAACTTTGGTGGATACTACTGGAGAAGAAATGTTAGACACCTTGGTAGGAGCTATCTACTTAAAATTGGCTGATCTTCAACCTTTCATTTTTTTCCTTTATCTTCTCCTTATCCTTTTCAGGTATCTTTATGGAACCCAGAAGGCCTTAAATCAAAAACTTTTCCTTCATTCGGCCAGAGTTCTGACACTAAAATTTTTACATATGGCACAGTCAGTTGATAAATGCAATGCCTATGAGAACTCTAAACAAGATTAATGGTCCTATGGAAGAATCTTATGGCAACAAGACTTGCATTTTTTTAACCAATTGCCTCCAGACTGTACTTCTAGTTCCCAGTGGGTGTAGCTTGAGTTTTTAAAAAAAAAAGTTATCACATTACAGTTCAAATATTCATATCTCTGGAAAGAATAGCTGTGTAAAATCTTACCATAACCATAGATGTCCTTCTCTTCCATGTTGCATTATTTTAGTTGTGGGATTTCCTGCCCTCATGTGACTCATACGTTGGCTCCTATACAAAAGCTTCAGCTTGGCTGCTGCAGCGTGCATGGGACATCAAACTTAAGGCCATAAACCAGGGGCCTTAAAATGTGACGTCTGCACACACAAAACACCACAAAAAAACCTTGCATGCAAGACTAGTGCAACGGCCAGAGAAAGCTCCAATATACATCAAAAATTAGCCAGCACTTGTAGAACACAATTTATTCTTTTAACCATAAAAGTGTGAATACAGGATCATACCGGTTTCAGCATATAGCATTCTTCAGTGACACCAAAACATTATATTCACTGACTATATATAGTCAGAAAGCTAATTAGCTAACAAATTGGTGAAAGTCCATTTAAAGTCACATAATACAAATTCAAATTGGGCTGATATATATCAGTGGCAAAACCAGTTCTGGATTAAGAAAAAAATAGGCAAGTGGTAATGCTTGGTGAAGATATGTACACAGCTCCAGGTAGCAGCTTCTAGGATGTCCCTGGTAAGAACACCTCTGAGAAAGGCTGTTGAAGTAGATGCAGCCCTGTTTGAGTGTGATCTTATCCCCTGTGGGGTAGGTTTCCATGGTGCTTATAGCAGAAATGAATGCAATGGCCTATCCACTTAGAAATGGTTTGCTTTGAGATGGCCTTCCCCTCTGGCCATGCAGCAAAGGCAACTAGCAGCTGTTCAATTTTCCCGATAGGCTTAGTCCTGTTGTCTGTGCACTTCCAAAGAGTGCAGTATTCGTTCTCCTTTGTTCTGTGGATTACAAAAGAAGGCTGGCAAAAGAATGGACTGATTAAGGGCCGCACTGGATACCACCTTGGGCATAAAGGAAGGATTGGCCCTGAGGGACACGCTGTCTGCATGGAAAATGATGAAGGGCTCCATTGCCAAGAGGGCTTGTAATTCAGACACTCTTCTTGCTGAAGTGATGGCTAGAAGGAAAGCTGTTTTCCAAGAAAGGAATTTCAATTCTGCAGTTGCAGCTGGCTCAAATGGGAGGTAGAGTCAGCTTTTCCAATACAAAGTTAAGGTCCCAAGCTGGAGAAGGGGTTCTTCTGGGAGGTCTTAAATTTTTGGTCCCGCTGAGGAATTGCTTCAGCAGGGGGTGAGAGAAGAGGGGTGGCTCAGTATTGTTATGTGCTGAAATGGCTGAGGCATGAATTTTAATAGTTGAGAAGGAAAGGCCCTTGTGGAGCATCTCTGTTAAGTATTGAAGAATATGCAGTGAGCTGGGCACTGTCGTGCCCTTCCCCTGAGCCTAGCTCCAGGAACAGTATATTTTCCTCTTTTCAGCATAGGATTTTCTAGTACTAGGCCTCCTTGCTTCAAGAATGACATCCAGCACTTGCTTACTGAGGGAGAGTATTGGAGAGCTCAGGTAATTAGCCAAGCTGCAAAATTCAGGGTTTGAAGTTGAGGGTGCAGAATCTGGCCTTCCTGCTGGGACAGCAGGGAAGGGATCTGAGGCAGGTGCCATGGTTCCAGCAGTGATACTGTGCAAGAGGGGGTTACCAGTGTTGGCGTGGTCAGTCTGGTGCAATGAGAATTGTCCTTGGCTTGTACTGTTCGATCTTTAGCAGAACGTTCAAAAGGAGAGGCAGAAGGGGAAAGGCATAAATGGAGAGGTTTTCCCAGGTGAAGGGCAGGGCATCCACTTTCCAAGCTTGTCTGTGTGGAGTCCTTGTGCAGAATTTGTCTGACTGGTAGTTCTGAGGGGAGGCAAACAGGTCTATCTGTTGGCTCCCCAATTTGTTTCTCAAAATGTTGAATATCTTTGGTTTCAGTTCCCACTCGTGTGGGTCCATGAGATTTCTGCTTAGGTCATCTGCCAGTGAATTTAGCTTACCTGGCAGGTACTGAGCTTGTAGATGCACTTAAAAACTCAAGGCTGTGTTCCACAGAGCCATGGCTAGTCTGCAGAATGGGTACGAGGGGGTTCCCCCCCTGCTAGTTTATGTACCACATAACAGTGGTGTTGCCTGTTTTTTCCAATAATTGTCCTGGAAAAATATGGTACTTGAAGGCTGTCAGAGAATTCTGTACAGCTAACATTTCTTTTTTATTGATATGCAGGTGCATTTGAATCTGGTTCCATTTGCCCTGAATGCAATGCCCTGCCAAGTAAGCCCCCCCATGCATAGTCTGATGAGTCTGTAAGGGTTTGGGCAGCAGGGGGTAGAGTGAATGGCAGTCCCTTTTTGCAGTAGTAGGCCTCTGCCCATCAAAGGAACTCTGTCTTTATACACGGAATGACAGGGATCATTGATTCCAGGTCTGAGAATGTTGACACCACAGACTTTTTAGATACCATTGTAGTTTCCTCATATGCTGTCTTTCATATGGAATTAGTAAGATGCAAGAAGCCATGAACCCCAGGGCTTGCCGTATTTTCCTTGCAGATAGCTGGGTCTTTGTGGCCAGTAGTTTGAAGTAGGCTGTCAACTAAACTTGTTTCTCTGGCATGAGGTAGGCCATCTGGGAAGTTGTGTTCAAGCCTGCTCCCAGGAATACAATTTGTTGGCAGGGTACTAAGTGAGATTTCTTTTCTTTTATGGTGTACCCTAGTGAGGTTAGCAGTTTCTTTACAAATGCCAGATGACTCAATAGTATGTCCTGGCTTTCTGCCTGAATTAGACAATCGTCCATGTAAGGGTATATCTGAATATTTCTTTGCCTGCAGAATGCAATGACTGGAGCTAGGCACTTTGGCTTATCTATTGCACCCAGGGTATTCACAAAGGGCAGTGCAGAGAACTGATCATGCATGTAGCCTGCTCTGAAGCTTAGGTATTTCTGCAAGACTCCCTTATTGGCATGTGCAGGTAAGCCTCCTTTAAGTCCAATTTTGCCAACCAGGCATTTTTGCCTAGCATGGGAAGCAGCTGATGAAGAGTTAGCATTTTGAATTTTGGGATTACCAAAAAGGTGTTTAGAATAGGCAGGTGCAGGATAGGACACCAGGAGTTGTCTTTTCTGGGTACCAGGAAAAGTCTCGAGTAAAAACCTTGGCCCCATTCCTCTGCTGGGACAGGTTGAATAGTCCTGATACTTAGAAGAGAGAAAACTTGCTGTTGAGCCTCTGCCCACTGATTTGGGGGTAGGTCTGGACAACCGTTTGGGGTTGGTAAGGAGTGGAAGTAGAATCTGTATCCTTGAGAAACTATATTTAAAACCCATTTGTCTTGGGTAATGAGTTCCCAGTTTTTTGCATGCAGGACGATTTTTCCCCTAAGGGAGCAGACAGCTGAGCAAGACTTGGAATGTTTAAGGTTAAGTCACTAACAGTTTACCATAGGGGGGTGTCTTACTACTTCCAGCTTTGGAAGTGGAAGCCCCCCACTGCTTAGGCCTGTGAGTACATTGAGACTATAGCCTAGATGGTCTGCTGCTCCTACGTTTGGACTGAGAAGGCCTGGAAGAGACATGACCAATTCTTAGAAGATCAATGTCTACTAAATCTGGGAGGCTGTACTTGCAGGAAATCTTTAACAGTTTGCATAGATTTAGCTTTTTCCTCCATCTTTTTAAGCACTACTTCTGCTTTGTTGCCAAACAGGCGGTCTTGGTTTAAGGGAGCATCCAGTAATTTAGCTTTAACATGATCTGGCAAAGTTTGCTCCTTAAGCCAAGCGTGCCTTCTAAGAACAGATTGTGACAGCAGCCCTGAAAGATGCTTCTAAAGAGTCAAAACCACATTGCAAAGTATGTTTACCAACTTGCTCAGCAGACTGCATTAAATCCTGTAATTCTTTATTTTCAGCAGTGTCAGCAATCAACATCATTTACTGTTTAAGTAGTCCAATAATATGCTGCTGATACTTTAACATATGAAACTGGCAGTTTAAGGCCCTAATGGCCAAAACTAGCACAAGTGTATACCTTCTTACCCCATCTGTCCAGGGCCCTGGAATCTCTATCAGAGGAGGTAGGGTTTTTGGCAGTAGTAGCCTTAATGCCTTTGGGTCCCTGTGAAATGATCTCTGGGTCCGCAGTAGGATTCTTAGAGAGAAACTTGTGAGAGTCAGGTACTCTAATACCTGTCAGGTTTTCTGGGAGCAGGAGGTAAAGTGTCTGGGGCCAGGCTAGATTCCAAGAAGACATCTACAATGGCCAGTACAGGAGGGATAGCTAAAGACCTGTGTTGAGGTAGGAGTAAGAATTCCCAAAAGCTTCTTTTTGGAGTCAGAGTAATCCTGGCTTTTCCAGCAGAAATGCTCCCTAAGAGTGTGCAAGGCTTCACCAAAAGAAAAATCTTCTAGTGGGGAAGCAGAGGCTACGGAGTACTCTGCATCAGAATCCTCATAGGTAGATGAGAGTAAATCCTGGTCATCAGAAGAAACAGAAATTTTAGAATCCTGATCAGAAAAATCAGAAGGAAAATCAGTTCTAGGCCTTTTAGAGGGAGAAGGCTGGCTTCCCTTAGAGTAATAAGGTCTTCGGCCATTCTTATTTGTTTTTTTTAGGTATATAGGCCTTACCATGCGGTTTGGACATCAGTTTTCTAGGCATGGATCGAGTTTTAGGCCTTGAAGAAGATGGCGACAGTTTGAAATGCAAGTTCGTAGGCCTGAATACACCCTCAGAAGCCGGTGCTGGAACAGTGGCTCCAGACCCATCCAAGATAGAGACATCCGCAGGTTCCATAGTCGAAGGAGCATCTCGCGGCATACCAGACTCCGAATGGGTCTCAATAGAAGTCTGAGAATCTGAAGTACCGGGTATCAGGGGCTGCGAAAGTGCCTCACTGAGTACCGGTGAACTGGCGACTAGCTTAACGTAAGCATCGCCAGCAGCTTTGGATCTATGCAGTCTGTCTTGTCTTTATTGTTACTTTTTTTGGAATGTCGGTAGTCGGGTGGCTTACTGAAGCCATTTCTGGATAATTAAACAAAGTACCGAAATAGTTTGCTGCAAAAATGGACCGACTACTAATAGTTTGAGGATTGAATAAGGCACAAAACCAACAGTGAGGGACGTCGTGGTCTGGGCCTAGGCAAGGAATGCAGTACGAATGAAAATCTTTATGAGGAATTTGCTTTCCACAGGTAATACAATTGTTAACTTTTACTGACATCAGTTTAGAGCAATAAAAAAGATCCCCAACAGGGTACTTAGCTTTTTTTGAAGACTTCGGTTCTGAAACTCAAAAACGAAAATTTCAGGAGTCTGCCCACAGGCACTAATGAACTGCTTCTGCTTCGGGCACCGCACGGCAAGAAAGACTGATGTAATAGTGTCGGCTGCATGCTTTATACCCCTGACTACCTGACATCATGGAAGAAGAGACAGCAACCGACGCAGGACCCAAGACTTTGGTAATCAGGCTGGCTGAGGGCTACCTGCATGCAGATAACCCTAATGTAATGACTGCAACAGTGAAACACGAAGAAAGTACAGTTTTGTACGTACCATAAATGTAGATGTTCGAGTGTTCACACTGCTGCAGTCATCACACTTGGGTTATCCTGCCGTCAGGCGGTCCCGCAGTCGGCCAGAGTTCCAAAGTCTTGGTCCGGCGTCGGTTGCTGTCGCTTCTTCCCTGATGTCAGTGCGCCAGGGGTATACAAGAGGCATCCGACGCCATTTTCTTGAGTTTTTCTTGCCCCAGATGTCAGGTGCCCCCCAGTAGGTGGTCAATACATATTGCCAATAAAACATGTAAAGAAAATACAAAGAATACCTTCAGTTGCAAGCAAATACACTACAAAGGTTGTATCAGATAGAAAGGTATAGAATAGTTCAGCTAGGTCAGAGGGGATGGAGGGAGGGTAACCTGGACTGCAGCAGTGTGAACACTCGAACATCTACATTTATGGTAGGTACAAAACTGTACTATGTTCATCGTGTTACACTGCTGCAGTCATCACACTTGGGTTGAATTCCAAAGCTGAGGATGGGTGGTGGAGTTAAACAGGGTTTGGAGAAGCTAGAAGGCCATGCAGAACTGCAGTGGCAAAGCCAGCTCTAGACTTAGAGTATAGAGGTAAGTGATCGTGTTTGGTGAAGGTGTGCACTGAACTCCAAGTTGCAGCTTCCAAAATATCCTTGGTTGGTACCCCCCCCCCCCCCCCGAGAAAGGCTGTTGATGTAGCTGTAGCCCTGGTGGAGTGGGACCTAATGCTAGCAGGTACCGGTTTCCCATGATGTGTGTAGCAGAAACGTATACAATGTCCTATCCATTTTGAAATGGTCTGTTTTGAGATGGCTTTTCCTTGGGATCCTGCAGCATAGGATACAAAGAGCTGGTCAGATTTTCTGAAAGCCTTAGTTTTATCAAAGTAGTAACGTAATTGTCTGTGAATGTCCATAGAGTGCAGGAGTCTTTCTCCTTTGTTCTGGGGGTTTGGGAAAAAGGTGGGTAAATGATGGTTTGGTTTAGGGCCACACTGGATATCACCTTTAGCATAAAGGAAGGGTTAGTTCGTAGAGCGACTCTGTCGATGAAAAATGAGGAAAGGCTATACTGCCATTAGGGCCTGTAGCTCTGAGAATCTTCTAGCTGAAGTTATTGCTAGCAGCAAGGCAGTTTTCCATGATAGAAACTTTAAATCAGCTGAAATAGCTGGTTCAAAGGGTGGCAGTGTAAGTTTTTCCAGAACAAAGTTGAGATCCCAAGTTGGTGTTGGTGCTCTCCTGGGCGGTCTTATGTTCTTAGCCCCTCTGAGGTACTGTCTTAAGAGTGGATGTGCAAATAAAGGAGGATCTGTGTTGTAGTGAGCTGAAATCACTGAGGCGTGGATCTTAATAGATGAAAAAGAAAGTCCTTTGTGCAACATCTCAGTTAAATATTGTAGAATCTGGGGAATGCTTGGAACAAGGGGATTTTGGCCTTTAGCGTGGTTCCAGGCACAAAATCTTTTCCATTTGTCTGAATAGACTTTCCTGGTGCTGGGCCTCCTGGCCTCCAGAATGACATCCATAACAGCTTTAGATAGAAGTGCTGGCTGGTTGTTTAGGAAATTTGCTATGCAGCCAGATTTAAAGTCTTGAGCTGGCTGTGTAGAATCTGAATGTCTTGCTGAGTGAGCAGGTGAGGAAATTTGGGGTAAAATCCATGGTTGTCCATGGGCCATGTTCCTTAGTATTGGATACCAGTGCTGGAGTGGCCAGTCTGGAGCAATGAGCATCATTTGTGGCCTCTCTAATCTGACTTTCAGCAGTACCTTTGCTAGAAGAGGCAGTGGAGGAAAGGCATACACTGTTAATGTTTTCCAACTGAATGAGAGGGCGTCCACTTTCCAAGCTGGTGGGTGGAATGTCCATGTGCAAAATTTTCGAAGTTGGTAGTTTTGGGGGTTGGCAAACAGATCTATGTCTGGGCATCCCCATTTTTGAGTTATCATTGCAAATACTTGTGGATCTAGTTTCCACCCGTGGGGATCCATGATGTTTCTGCTTAGGTCATCTGCCAATGTGTTTTTCTTTCCTGGCAGGAATTGTGCTTGTAGTTGAACTTGGTAAGGCAGTGCTGTGTTCCACAAGGTCATTGCTTGCCTGCAGAGGGGGTAGGAGTGTGTGCCCCCTTGCTTATGTACCACATTACTGTGGTATTGTCCTTCTTTATTAGCTGTCGTCCTGGATACAAGAGGTCCTTGAAAGCTGTTAGGGCATTCTGTACAGCTAGCATTTCTTTTTGACTGATATGCAGATGCCTTCGATCTGTAGCCCATTTGCCGTGAATGCACTGTCCTGCCATGTGTGCTCCCCAGGTACAGTCCGATGCATCTGTTGTTATAGTTTGCCTGGCTGTGGGTAAGGTAAAAGGCTGACCCTTGTCGAGGTGACATGCCTGTGCCCACCATAGAAACTCCTGTTGAAGGCAGGGAATGAGTGGTATCATTGTTTCCAAGCTGTGACTGTGCAGAATCCATACGCTTTTCAGGTACCATTGTAATTTCCTCATATGCAGTTTTGCAAATGGCATTAGGAGTATGCAAGATGCCATGAATCCCAAGGCCTGCAGAATTTTTCTTGCAGGGAGTTGGGTCTTTGTTGCCATCATTTTGAAGTATTGAGTCAGCTGTTGTTGCTTGTCTGGCATGAGATGAGCCATCTGGGCCATTGTATTCAAGCTGGCACCCAGGAATATTATGTTCTGTGAGGGCACTAGTTTTGATTTCTTTTCGTTTACTGTGTACCCTAGGCAACTTAGAAGGTGTTTGACAAATGCCAGATGCTTTAAAAGAATGTCCTTGCTTTCTGCTTGAATAAGACAGTCGTCCAGGTATGGGTATATTTGAATTCCATTTAGTCTGTAGTAAGCAATTACTGGTGCCAGGCATTTTGTGAAGACCCTGGGCGCAGTAAATAAGCCAAAGGGCAGTGCAGAGAATTGATAATGGGTTGAACCTGCAATAAAACGGAGGTATCTTCTGTAATTTTGTCTGATAAGGGCATGCAGGTATGCCTCCTTGAGATCCAATGTTACTAGCCAAGCCTTCTTGCCCAGCATGGGAAGAAGCTGCTGTAGTGTTAGCATCTTGAATTTGGGTACTTGCAGATAAGCGTTCAGAATTGAAAGGTCCAGAATGGGTCTCCAGGCTTTGTCCTTTCTGGGGACTAGAAAGAGTCTTGAGTAAAATCCTTGTCCTTGCCCCTGTGTAGGTACCTGTTGAATGGCTCTCATGTCCTTGAGAGCTGTAATTTGTTTTTGTGCCTCTGCCCACTGATTTGGTGGCAGGTTTGGCATTCCTTTTATCCTTGGCAAGGTGTGAAAGTGGAATCTGTATCCTTGTGAGACAATGCTTAGGACCCATTTGTCTTTTGTGATGATGTGCCAGTTGTTTGCAAAAAGAGCTAATTTTCCTCCCAAGGGAGCTGCCAAGAGAGATTTTCTTGGCAGTCTGAGGGTTAAGTCATTGTGTTTGTCTTCTGTTAGCTTGGGGCCTGTCTTCCCCTCCTTTCTGGGTAGCAGCACCCCATTGGTGAGGTTTGTAAGGGTCTTGTGGCTGACCTCTGCCCCTTAGGCGTCTGCATTCACCCCTCTGTGGTCTTTCAGAAGCTGGAAAGACCATTTTTTTGTTGGCCAATTTCTTCTGAAACGAGGGGGTTGAACCTGTAAAAAAAATCCTTGACCGTCTGCATAGATTTTGCCTTATCCTCCATTTTCTTTAAAACCTCCTCTGCTTTTACACCAAATAAAACATCCTGCTGTAAAGGAGCATCCAATAACTTTGCTTTAACATGATCAGGCAGGGTTTGTTCTTGTAACCAAGCATGTCTACGTATGACAGACCCAGTCACTGCTGCTCTACAGGAAGCTTCCAATTAATCAAATCCACATTGTCAAGTATGTTTGTCCACCTGTTCAGATGCATGCAACAAATCCTGCATTTCCTTTAAATCAGGCTGCTCTGAATGTGTGTTCAGTTTTTGTTTTAAAACTGAGACTTCAGGAATTGCTGATATTTCAGCATGTGAAACTGGCAATTTAAGGCAGTCATAGCTAGAGTAGCTGAGGTGTATAGTTTCTTTCCCCATCTATCTAGTGCTCTGGAATCCCTTTCAGAGGGTACAGGATTTTTAGCAATAGAGGCCTTAACCCCTTTGGGACCCTGGGAAATGGTTTCTGGGTCAGCAACAGGGCTTTTATATAGGAATTTGTGAGAGTCAGGGACTCTGTAGTATATGTCTGGTTTGGCTGGGGCAGGAGGTAGAGAGTCTGGGTTAAGGCTAGATTCTAAGTAAACATCATCCACAATGTCTAACACAGGAGGGATAGCAAGTGGTCTGTGCTGGGGTAGTAAAAGGAACTCTCGGAGCCTTTTCCTAGAATCAGAGTAATCCTGGACTTCCCAGTGGAAATGTTCCCTCATGGTATGTAAAGTTTCGCCAAAGTTGTAGTCTTCTGGAGGAGATGAGGGAATAGACTCTTCAGCATCAGAATCTTCATAAGGGGGGAAAAGAGTATTCCTGTTCCTTAGAAGAATCTGAGGAAATTGAAACCTGGTCAGAGGAAGCAATCCTCCTCTTGTCTTGGCCTTTTATCAGGAGGGGGATGGGAACCCCTGATTAGGGTAATTAAATCTTCAGCCATCTTAAGCATCTGTTTCTTAGGCATGGGGCCTTGTACTGGAAACTGATGTACAGTCTTTTTTGTTTTTAAAGAAGTTTTTAGCTTAGCATAAGATTTAATGGCGAGTGTAGACTGTCTGAAGAAACCTTCTGCAGCTGAAGGCGTTTCTACTGCACCGGAATCTCCTCCTGCTCTGGAGTCGGAAGGGCCTAAAGAAGAAGGCTGCGGCGGCCTAGTACTCTCCGCCTGGGAATCAGAAGCAGTCTGGGGTTCTAAATCAGCGGTCGTCAGGGGCTGCGTAGGCACCTCACTGAAAGCTGGAGAACCAGCGACCGAGGCCTTGGAGTCTGGTGCGGGTCTAGGCTGCCTGTCCTTATCCTTGCGCTTTTTATGCATGCTGGTCGTTGGTTGCTCCGACGACATGGTATAATTAAATTTCCTACCAAAGTAATGTCGGGCGAAATCAAACCGAAGTTTTATAGTTCGTTTATTAAACATAGCACAAAACCGACAACCTGTGACGTCGTGGTCTGGGCCAAGGCAAGGAATACAATAAGAATGAAAGTTCTTATGAGGTATTTGCTTCCCACAAGAAATGCAATTGTTAACTTTTACTGACATCGTACTGAGGCAAGAAAAGGTTCCCCAACGGGGTACTTAGCTTTATTGAAGACTTCGGTATGAAATTTGATTTGAAAATCTCAGGAGTCGGCCGATCGGCACTTGCGAACTGCTTCTGCTTCAGGAACCGCGCGACAAGAAAGACTGAAGAAAACGGCGTCGGATGCCTCATATACCCCTGGCGCACTGACGTCAGGGAAGAAGCGACAGCAACCAACGCCGGACCAAGACTTTGGAACTCTGGCCGACTGCGGGACCGCCTGACGGCAGGATAACCCAAGTGTGATGACTGCAGCAGTGTAACACGATCATCACACTATTCCGGCAGTAGCGTGATGTCCAGGATTAGCGATCCAACAGCAAAGTTCTGAGGATGGTGTGCATGTACGTCACCTTTATGGTCTACACCCAACAGCTGCCTACATTTGATGCACCGCGCACCATACAGTAAGTAAAAGACTTTGGTATACTGAGAGATGTTGGGTTGCTTGGGCAGGCAACTCACTCATGTAAAAAATACTGCAACAGATGAACAGAGGGGCATTCATATTTCTAAAAGTAGCTGGCTCTTCTTACAAACTAAATAAAGACCAGTACACGATATACTTGCTTAGCAATTTCTTCAGGATTAAAAAAAATATATATGACTCCTAAAAAGAGTTATCTACTTACTACCTGTACAACGTAAAACAGAGTATGTAGTCAACTAAGGCATGTACAAATGTTACATTTACAACCCAATGAGGTAAATGGAACAAAACAGAAGTTCACATGAATGGGTGGGCAAGTTCGCAAAACAGTTTTGGTCTTGACTTTATAGATGCAAGTACAAGATTTGATTCTGGCTTCTAGTTATACATTATGTTTGTAATACTCTAACAGACTGACAGCCTAGTATGTATTTCTAATGGTGGTTTTGGTGTAATGGTTAATATCTTTGCCTCAGAGGCACAAGGTTTGATTCTGATCTTAAGTTACTGCCTTGGCTTAAAATGGCCCTTCAGGAGAATTAGCCTAGTATTCAACTATGAACTACCTACTTAACATTTGCACAGGGAAGCATTACAAAATTACAATGGACTGCCAAAAAGAAGCTGTGAAGAGGAACAGTTGGTCTGCAAGGTATGAGGTAAAAGTGAAGGAGATGGGCAACTGCAAGGTGGTAACTGCATCAATCACACATAACTAGGCAGCCTTCTGTGTCAGCTATATCCCACACAAGGTAACACATATCTGGACTTTTAGATCTTGTTTGCGAAGAACTAGTGAGACAAAATGCTGTACATCTTTCACTCCTTCAGGTAATTCTTAATGCAATATTCCATCTTGACAAAAAATCCTGATAAACATACAGAATGAGAATATCATGTAGACAGTTAACAGCTTTCGTAAATTTCAAAACCTTTAAAAGAAATGAAAAAAAAAATGCAGTACAGCTTACCTTTAACTGGCAACCAACTTTTTCATATGCTTTTATGAGCCTGTTCTTATGATACAGCATAATACCATAATGTTCTTTATTCTTCCAATTAAATCCAAATGTAATCCTTATATTTTTGTTCTTGTAACAATCATTAAGGAAATATGTATTAAAGAAACACTAAAAAGGAAGACATGAACAAGCCCAGATATGAATCAATATAACATACAGCACATCTACAAGGAAAACAAAAATACAAGTACACTTACCAGCAAAACTTTGGCAAAATCTTCTGAAGCAGGTACCAATTACCCAATGGAGCCTTTGGTGAATTCATACATTTCATTAAGCTCTTAAGAAAAATTCTGGAAACTTGGCTATCACTAAAACAGTAGCAGTTATTTTCAAGCTCTGGTTGAAGTAGTGATGATAGCCTTTTTAGATGCGGACTCCTCCGACTACCCACTGACCAGGGGAGATGCATGTAAAGACAAAGGAACAGGGACAAGAAACCCACATGCTACCAGTGCATCCCTTACAGATCACCAATAAAATAAATACAGTTAGTTGTGGTATGTGGGATTAACTGCATACGACTGACCCATCCCTGGCATCATTACAGTCTTGTTCCAAAGGGCAGCACTAGTGCTGAATCCTTGTAGTACTGCTAGGTCAAAGCTTAGTTACAGTTATCAAATTAAATAAAATGAGACTCCATTGCCTGAAGCACTTGGAGAAGTGAGTCTTGATGGACCTTGAAATGTTTTACTTGCTGATTCTAGATAAATACCAATAAAATAAAATGAACTGCAAAATAAGTATATACATATCTAACTTCTGATCCAATATGAAATGTCCCAATGGACCCTGAACTGTTTTGTCAGACAAAAATGTTTACACAGCTTATGATCCAATATGAAATGGTTTGTTGGCAAAAAGGAACTAGCTAATCAGAAGAGAGGAAGTGAAAACTTAACTGGACTTCCTAAACTAAGTCCTACAGATGTATCCAAAGGGTGGCTGCCTTTACATTAAGGCAATGTAAAATCATTTCCACTTGATGCTGAGCTGGTCATAACTACTTGTAAAACACACCTGAGAAGCTTCAACTAGAATGACCAATTGTTAAAATTAGTGCTAATAACATTTTTAAAATGAAGTGCAGATCAATCTGAGCAGTGCAGCAAGCAAATCACCTGAACTGTGAATGATGCCGCATGAGCTCCCAAATATGAATATTAACCAAAAGGCATCACAGTGGCAAAATTCGTAACAGTCTGCTTAATTGTGGAGGATCAAAATAATCTCTACTTCTAGAGAGCACAGAAAATGATCCATAAGCTTCTGACAGTGCTGAAACTTTCTTAACTAAAGTCTGCTTTTCTGAACCACACCACCACCCTGGCATATGTCCCAGCAATGCCAGAACTATCTGATAAAGAAAACATTATGTGATGAAGTAATGATAAAAAAAACAATAATGAAAAGTAATTGTATGAGAGAGAGAGAGAGAGAGAGAGAGAGAGTGTGCGTACATATAAATAACAAGCTGGAAAATTTCAAATACTGCACTCAGGAAAAAACAAATAGTTTCCATCATAACAGGACCAGATCCAGCCTTCTAGTGGCTAGGAAAACTGAATAATTCCAGAAATGGGATTACCAGGTTCAGACTGACCACTAAACAGTAAATGGAACTACCTTAGTTTAATCAGTCACACAAATAAAAGATAGCCACGGAATATATTTTACTCTGCATACTCCTATTATAGTGGCTACTGCAGCAGCTGCAAGAATGAGATTCAGAAGTTCTAACTACAAATGCAATTCACTACTTCCGATGAGACACTTCCTTTAAAAGAAGAGCATGGAACATCTTTGCACATTACCCCCTTGGGGCTCTGTCCATCTCTGCAACTAGAAATAGAAGCAAGACTGTCACATGGGCCATCACTGTGAATCTTTTGACCATCTGCATTTGCTGGGTAATGAGGAAACAAACGCAGGACATACAGACCCCCCCCCCTTTGGAATGAAGACAACTTTAGAATAATCTCCTATTGTCGAGCAATGAAAGTGAACCCTCTACATTATGCAAGTGTTTAGCATCTTTCATAAATAGGACATTACAGTTGTGTACCTACCATAAATGTAGATGTTAGAGTGTATTCACTGTTGCAGTCTTACTCTTGGGTTATCCTGCTGGCAGGCTACCCGCAGTCGGCCTGAATTCCAAAGTCCTGGTCCGGCGTCTGCTGCTGTCGCCTCTTCCCTGAAGTCAGTGCGCCAGGGGTATAAAAGATGCAGCAGACGCCATTTTCTTCAGTTTTTCTTGCCCCAGATGTCAGGTGCCCACAAAAAGGTAGGCTAAATATATTATGCCAATAAACATACATGCAGTAAAGAAACATTTCCTTCATCTACAAGCAAATACACCACATAGGTTGTATAGAACAGAAAAGTACAGATAAACCCCAGCAAAAGAAAGGGGGACGGTGGGAGGATAACCTGGACTGCAACAGTGAATACACTCTAACATCTACATTTATGGTACGTACACAACTGTACTATGTTCGTGTTTCACTGTTGCAGTCATTACTCTTGGGTTGAATCCCAAAGCTGAGGAAGGGTGGCTGGGCTAAACAGGATTAGGAGAGGCTATGAGGCCCTGCAGAACTGCAGTGGCAAAGCCTGCACTGGATTTAAAGAAAAGAGGTAAGTGGTAGTGCTTTGTAAAAGTGTGCACTGAACTCCAAGTTGCAGCCACTAAGATGTCTTTGGTTGGTACTCCTCTGAGGAAGGCTGCTGAAGTGGCTGCTGCTCTGGTAGAATGAGGCCCAATGCCCTTAGGCACTGATATGCCATGCTGAGAATAGCAGAAACAGATGCAATGGCCTATCCATTTAGAAATTGTCTGTTTTGAGATAGCCTTTCCTTGTGATTCTGCAGCATATGACACAAAGTTGCTCAAGTCTTTCTGAAAGCTTTCGTTCTGTCCAAGTAGAAGCGTAGCTGCCTGTGTATGTCCAAAGAATGCAGAATTTTCTCACCCTTGTTCTGTAGGTTTGGATAAAAGATAGAAAAATGAATGGTTTGGTTGAGGGCCACACTGCACACCACCTTAAGCATAAATGTTGTGTTTGTCCTCAGAGAAACCCCGTCTGGATGAAAAATGATAAAAAGATTCCACAGCCATGAGTGTTTGTAACTCCGAGACTTGTCTTGCAGAGGTTATTGCTAGGAGCAGAGCTGTTTTCCAGGATAAGAATTTTATGTCCGCTGTTGAGGCTGGCTCAAAAGGAGGCAGTGTTTTTCCAAGACATAACTGAGGTCCCATGCCAGAATTGGTGCTCTCCTTGGAGGCCTGATGTTTTTGGCCGCTCTGAGGTACTGCCTTATTAAAGGATGAGAAAAGATAGGTGGTTCCGTATTGTAATGGGCTGAAATGGCAGAGGAATGAATCTTAATTGATGAAAAGGAAAGGCCTTTGTCCAGCATCTCAGTTAGGTATTGTAAAATCTGAGAGATATTTGGTACATACGTGTCAATGCCTTGTTCCTGGTTCCAAACACAGAAACTCTTCCATTTTTTTGCATAAGATTTTCTGGTACTGGGCCTCCTGGCATCCAAGATAACATCCATAACAGCTTTTGAAAGAGGAGTGTTCTGAATGGCTACATCATCAGTCATGCTACCAGATAGGTCCTGAGTTGGCTGTGCAGGATCTGATTGTTTTGTTGGGTCAGCAAGTGAGTAGTTTGAAGCAATATCCATGCTGGACCTTGAGACAAGCTCTTCAGGATTTGGTACCAGTGTTGACGTGGCCAGTCTGGTGCAATCAGTATCATTTTTGGCTTCTCTTGTCTGACCTTTAGGAGTACCCTGGGAAGGAGAGGCAGTGGAGGAAAGGAATATACTGTTAGATTTTTCCAGCTGAAGGATAGGGCGTCCACTCTCCATGCTTGTTTGTGATAAATCCTTGTGCAAAATCTCTGTAATTGGCAGTTGTGAGGGGAGGCAAATAGATCTATGTCTGGGCATCCCCATTTCCTTGTTATCAGGCTGAAGACTTGTGGATCCAGTTTCCACTCATGGGGATCCATGAGGTTTCTGCTTAGTTCGTCTGCCAGAGTATTTGTTTCTCCTGGCAGGAACTGTGCTTGCAGGTGAACTTGATAAGTCAATGCTGTGTCCCATAAGGTCACTGCTTGTCTGCAGAGGGGGTAGGAATGTGTACCTCCCTGCTTGTCTATGTACCACATGACCGTAGTATTGTCTGTCTTTATCAGTAGCTGTCCTGGTTGAAGTAGATCCTTGAAAGCTGTCAGGGCATTCTGAACAACTAGCATCTCTTTCTGATTGATGTGAAGATGCATCTGGCTTGCAGGCCATGTGCCATCAATACATTTTCCTGCCATATGGGCCCCCCAGGCATAATCTGATGCATCCGTTGTCAGTGTCTGTCTGGCTGTGGGTAAAGTGTATGGCAGACCCTTGTTGAGGTGACAGGCCTGTGCCCACCATCGAACCTCCTGTTGCAGGCAGGGAATGAGGGTAATTACTGTCTCCATGCTGTGGAAATGTTGAGTCCAAACACTTTTTAGATACCACTGTAGTTTCCTCATATGCAGTCTGGCATATGGAATTAGTAGAATGCAGGATGCCATGAAATCCAAGGCCTGCAAGATTTTCCTTGCAGATAACTGGGTCTTTGCTGCCAACTTTTTGAAGAAGTCAGTTGCTTTTGTTTGTCTGGCGTGAGATAAGCCATCTGGGCAGTTGTATTTAAGCTTGCACCCAAGAATATTCTCTCGAGAGGGTACTAGTTTAGATTTATTTTCGGTTACTGTGTACCCTAGGCAAATTAGTAATCTTTTTACAAACGCCAGATGCTTTAGAAGAATGCCTTTGCTCTCTGCTTGAAAAAGGCAGTCGTCCAAGTAGGGATATATTTGAATTCCTCTGTCTGCAAAATGCAATTACAGGTGCTAGGCATTTTGTGAAGACCCTGGACGCAATAGATAAGCCAAAGGGCAATGCAGAGAATTGGTAGTGCATTGAGCCAGCTATGAATCTGAGGTATCTTCTGCAAGATTGTCTGATTAGGACATGCAGGTATGCCTCTTAGGTCCAAAGTTATGAGCCAAGTCTTCTTGCCCAGCATGGGCAGTAGCTGCTGTAGAGTCAACATCTTGAATTTTGGAACCTCCAGAAATGTGTTTAGTATGGACAGGTCCAGTATTGGTCTCCAGGCTTTGTCCTTTCTGGGCACTAAGAAAAGTCTGGAGTAAAATCCTTGCCCCTGCTCTTATTGTGGTACTTGTTGAATGGCCTTCATGTCCATGAGGGCTGTAATTTGTTTTTGTGCCTCTGCCTATTGATTGTGTGGCAGGACTGGCATACCTTTTAACCTTGGTAAAGTGTGAAAATGGAATCTGTACCTTTGGGACACTATGTTCAAGACTCATTTGTCTTGGGTAACCATTTGCCAATTTGATGAAAAAAGTGCTAGTTTTCCCCCTAAGATGGCTGCCAAAAGAAAAGTGCTTCGATCTAGCAGAGGAAAGTCATTGGGACTGTTTCCTGTAAGGCTGTGATTTGTCTTCTCTGTTTTGGAGGTAGGAGCACCCCATTGTTTAGGCCTGTATGAGCCTTGGGGCTGAGATCTGCTTCTGGGACGTCTGTATCTGCCTCTTTGTGGTCTGTCTGACACTGGAAAGGACCAATTTTTAGCATGCCAGTTCCTGCTAAATCTGGGTGGCTGTACCTGTAAGAAATCCTTAACTGTCTGCATGGATTTTGCTTTATCCTCCATTTTCTTCAACACCTCTTCTGCTTTAGCACCAAACAAAGTATCATGCTGTAATGGGGCATCTAATAATTTTGCTTTAACATGATCAGGCAGATTCTGTTCCTTTAACCAAGCATGCCTTCTAATAACAGAACCTGTAACAGCGGCACTGCAAGAGGCCTCCAGTGAGTCATAACCACATTGCAAAGTATGCTTTCCCACTTGTTCAGTTGCGTGCAATAAATCCTGCATTTCCTTGTTCTCTGAACATTCAGAATTTGTCAACATTTTCTGTTTAAGCAGTGACTAAGTATTGCTGATATTTAAGCATATGAAACTGACAATTTAAAGCCCCTACAGCCAAGGTAGCAGAAGTGTAAACTTTTTTCCCCCATCTGTCCAGTGCCCTAGCATCCCTATCAGAGGGGACAGGGTTTTTTGCAGTGGAAGCTTCGACTCCTTTGGGACCCTGAGTTATAGTTTCTGGGTCAGCAGCGGGGTTTTTATATAGGAATTTATGAGAATCCGGGACTCTGCAGTATCTGTCTGGCTTAGCAGGTGCAGGGGGTAAAGAGTCAGGGGACAGGCCGGACTCTGAAAATACATCTACAATGTCTAGATCAGGTGGAATAGCAGGGGGTCTGTGCTGAGGAAGTAGTAGAAAGTCTCTGAACCTTTTCTTAGATTCAGAGTAATCTTGGCTCTCCCAATGGAAATGCGCTCTCATGGTATGCAGGGTTTCCCCAAAAGAATAATCCTCAGGAGGTGAGGCTGAAGGAATGGATTCTTCAGCATCAGTGCCCTAATTGGGAGGAATAAAATAATCCTGTTCAGAAGAGGAATCAGAGGAAATAGAAACCTGATCAGAAGAATCATATTCTGTCTCTTGCCTAGGCCTCTTATCAGGAGGGGGTTGGGAACCCCTGATCAAAGTAATTAGGTCTTCGGCCATTTTAAGCATCTGTTTTTTTAGGCATGGAAGTTTGAGTAGGAGAATGCTGTACTTGTTTCTTTGTCTTTAGAGCTGCTTTAGTCTTTGTCTTTGAAGCTGAAGACGGTTTAACATATAACTGTGTAGGTCTGAAGACACCCTCAGAAGCAGATGCCTGCTCAGCAGCTCCAGACCCATCTGAGGGAATGATTTCTGAGTGTCCAATACCTTGAGTATTCAGAGGCCCAGTCGGCTCAACGTGGGAATCGGAAGCAGCCTGTGGCTTTGAGGTAGCAGGCGCCAGGGGCTGCGAAAGCGCCTCACTGAGAACTGGCGAACCGGTGACTGGCCTAACAGAGGCCACGTCATTGGTTTTGGACCTCGGATGCCTATCCTTCTTGCGTGTTTTGTAAACTCCAGTCGTCGGCTGTTCCGACGGCATTATATAATTAAGTCTTCAGCCATAGTAATGAAATGCAAAATCGAACTGACGCTTAATAGTGCATTGGTTAAATCTAGCACAAAACCGACAGCTAGCAACGTTGTGGTCAGGGCCTAAGCAAGGAATACAGTAAGAGTGAAAATCCTTATGAGGTGTTTGCTTCCCACAAGAAATACAATTGTTAACTTTTTCTGACATCGGTCTGGAGCAAGAAAAAAGTTTCCCCAATGGGGTACTTAGCTTTAATTAAGACTTCGGTTCTGAAATTCGGATTTGAAAATCTCAGGAGTCCGCCGACCAGCACTTGCGAACTGCTTTTGCTTCGGGTGCTACGCGGCAAGAAAGACTGGGGAAAATGGCGTCGGCTGCATCATTTATACCCCTGGTGCACTGACGTCAGTGAAGAGGCAACAGCAGCCGATGCCAGACCAGGACTTTGGAATTCAGGCCGACTGCGGGTAGCCTGCCAGCAGGATAACCCAAGAGTAATGACTGCAACAGTGAAACACGATGAACATCTACCCTGACTACAAGAAACTTCACCCTCACTTCCTATGTCTTACTGTAGAGCATCCTTTTCTTATCAGGTTGCAGAAATTTCACTCCGTATTATAAGCAAAATTATATGCTGTTCCCCTTAAAAAAGGGAATGTTAGGCATGTGGGCAGAAGAGGGGAAATACATTTCCACAATGCAGCACTGCAGGGAGACACAGCAAGTAATATTTAAAAAATACCTTCATCTGAGGTAGCAGTGGTAGAAATGGAAGAAAAAAAAAACTACGCCATTTGGAATATCAACCCCTTCTAGTAATACATATCCAAAAAGGGGTTTTGCTAGAGAGGCCTATATGATCTTTCCCTAAATGACAGCTTCCTAGAGGTGAGTGTTGATTTAAACCTCACTTCCATAGAATAAGCATAAGAAAAAAATTCATATCTGTTCTCAAATTCCTTTATTAACACAGCTCCATCATCACAACAAAAAAAATGCCAGCCAAAACAGCAAGACAGCATTTTCAGGATTAAGGATTACTCGGTTTAACTAAGTTTGCTAGTGAACAAACAAGTAAACCATCACAGCTCAAGTAATAAAACTTTTAGTTATGTACTTACCATAACTTCGGATGTATGGGATCCATCTCACCTACATTCATAACTGATGGGTTTGGAGCCGATCCATCGGCTCCGACTCGGCCACTATACAATAGAACGAAGTCTCTAATTGGCTGGGCTACCCCTTATCCCATAATGCACCACGCCTGCTTCCCCAGATCTTGTTTGTTCGCTTTCATACCTACATCCAGACACAGAAACATAACAGCAACTGTAACAAACTGAAGTCCTTCAAGAGAAAGAACTCAGTAGTAGCAACATTTCCTCTAAATCCAATGGGAAGGGGAAAGAGGGCGGGTACGTATGAATGTAGGCAAGATGGATCCCATACATCCGAAGTTATGGTAAGTACATAACTAAAAGATGTAATGGGATCCTATCTCGCCTACATTCATAACTGATGGTACAGCATCCCTAGCACCTAACTCCCGGGTGGCTCATTGGAAAACACTCCTGAGAACTGTGGAACCAAAAGAAGCTCTTCCTCGAGAAGCCACATCTATCTTGTAATGAGAAATGAAAGTGTGTGGAGAAGTCCAGGTAGCGGCCGCACAGATATCATCTATTGATAACTTGGAGTGAAATGCTACAGAAGTAGCCATTGCCCTGGTAGAATGAGCCTCGACTGGAAATGGTAGCTCTTTGCTGGACTGTGAATAAATGAAGGAAATGCAATCTTTAATCCACTTGGCTATGGTGGTTTTTGCCACTGGTTGACCCAACCTATTTTCTGCAAAGGACACAAACAGCTGATCTGACTTTCGTGTTTGATTGGTCCTACTTAAATAAAAACGCAGTTGTCTATGAACATCCAACTGATGGAAAATATATTCTGCGCTATTAGAGAATTTAGGAAAAAACACAGGGAGCTCCAAAGATAGTTGAATGCATAAGGGGGATGCTACCTTGGGCAAGAAAGAGGGATTTAACTTGAGACACTCTGTCTTTGTGAAAAATCAAATAAGGGGGATTAGAACAGAGAGCCTGAAGCTCTGAGACCAGTTTGGCAGAGGTTATTGCCACCAAAAGGGCTGTTTTCCAAGATAGAAATTTTAAATCACAAGTAGCTGCTGGTTCACAGGGACGGGCAGTTAAAGAAGCTAGAACCATATTCAGATCCCAAGGGGGCACAGGATGGGCTATTGGGGACCGAAGGAGCCACGCTCCTTTAAGGAAAGATTTGCAAAGCCTGTTTGCCATTAAGGAAGGCTCAAAAGAGACATGAAAATTAGAGATAGCCGCCAGCTGGACTTTAATTGTGGAAACTGAAGAGCCCAAATGAAACAAGGAAGCCAGGTATTCTAAAACCTGAGGTACCGGGGCGGTAAGGGGATCTATACCTCGTTGCTGGGCCCAAATAGCAAACCTCTTCCACTTACTGGAGTACAGTTTAATAGTGGAAGGTTTGTGAGAAGAGGACAATATGTGGATGACGTCTGGAGAAAGAGAATTATGTCTGACTAAGGTTGGAAGTGGAGTAACCAAGCTGCCAACCTCAAGGACCTGAGGGATGGATGAGACTGTCCCAACTGATGAGTTAACAGGTCGGGCACTGGGTCCAGAAACCATGGTCCCTTCACCGCGTACCTCAGAAGGAAGGGGAACCAAACCTGACGAGGCCAGTATGGAGCGATCAGAATTATGTTGCTTCCTAGATAAATCGCCTTCTGTATCACCTTCGGGAGAAGTGGAACTGGAGGGAAGGCGTAAAGTAGACCGGGGGGCCAACTGTGGGCTAGAGCATCCCTGGGAATCTGCCCCTGAGAGGGAGTCAGAGTGAAGAACTCCCTGCATTTTGCATTGTGAGGGCTGGCAAACAAGTCGCAACAAGGGAGGCCCCACTTGGTGAAGATGTTTGCAGCCACCCTGTCACTGAGGGACCACTTGTGGGGCAACAGTAGGGCCCTGCTCAGCATGTCTGCAATCACATTGGATTTCCCCGGAATGTGTGTTGCCAGAAGGAAACGCTGGGTAGAAATCGCCCAATGCCACACTCTCATGGCCTCTTGGCAAAGAGGGTAGGACCTGGTTCCGCCTTGCTTGTTTATGTACCAGACTACCGACATGTTGTCGGATAGGATCGCAATAGTACCCCGTGGAAGAGCATGATGAAGTGCTTGCAACACCAGTAGCACCGCTCTCATTTCCAGGATATTGATGTGTAAGTGCGTTTCATGAGCCTGCCACGTACCTTGGACAGATCTGTCCAGATAATGCCCCCCCCCCCTATCTGGGAGGCGTCCGTGGTCACCGTGGCAACGGGAGGCTGAAGGGCAAAGGGTCGCCCCTGGTCCAGGTTGGACTGAATCAGCCACCAACGTAGGTCCTGACGGCAAATTTCCGTAATGTGGACTAAGTGGTTCAAGGGGAGATCTTGAAAAGACCATTGAACCGACAGTAGCCATTGCAGCACCCGCATGTGCAGCCTGGCTAAAGGGACTAGTAGAACAGTCGAAGACATCGTGCCCAATAACTGCAGAATCAGTCTGGCCTGAACTCGTGATCTGGGTAGCAAGGTTTGAACCTGAGACTGCAGGACCTGAATCCTTTCTACCGGCAAGAATGCTCGCATTCTTCTTGCGTCTAACTCTGCGCCTATAAAGGTAATACGCTGAGATGGCTGCAGCACAGATTTTCCCCAACTGAACGTGATTCCTAATGAATGACCCAAACTGACTGTGGTCATAAGCGCTCGAACTAATAGATGCTTGGTGGTGGCAGTAAGGAGCCAGTCATCTAGATAGGGAAACACTTGGAATCCTAGGCTTCTCAAGTGAGATGTCACTACTGCCAGACACTTGGTGAACACCCTGGGGGCTGTGTTGAGACCAAAGGACAGTGCTCGGAAATGGAAATGACTGGTTCCCAGGCGGAAGTGCAAGTGACTCCTGGACTCTTGCCTCATCAGGATGTGATAGTAAGCGTCCTTGAGATCTATGGAGCACATTCAGACATCCTTCTCCAATAACGGGAGAATGGACTGAAGGGTGACCATTCGGAATTTGGATTTCTTTACAAAGTGATTCAATGATTTTAGGTCCAAAATGGGCCTCAAGTCCCCTGTCTTTTTTGGCACCAAAAATAGTCTCGAGTAAGTTCCTGATCCGATCTGGTCGGTGGGGACAGGCTGGATGACTCCTTTTCTTAGCAGCTTCGAGACCTCGACCGCTGCTTGATCCCGCTGACTGGGTGGCATGTCCGGGATTTTCCTCGTAGTAGGAGGGAGCTTGATGAAAGGGATGAGATGGCCTCCGGTTATGGTTCGGAGCACCCACTGATCCTTGGTGATAGATTCCCAAGCCTGTGGGTGTTCCGCAAATCGACCCCCGACTGGCTCCGGAGATGCGCAGTCGGGCCACGTCTCAGGGACGTTGAGTGTAGGATGGACCACAAAAGGAATCGCAGTCTCCAGAATTTCGGGGGCCTCTGCCGCCTCTGGGGCGGCGTCTTCCTGAATCCCCCCCCCCCGCCTCTAGAGGGGGGATCACTCGGAGTAGGGAAAGACCTTTGAGATTTTTTGAACCACATTTTCCCTCCTCTCTGGGCCTTGGGGTAAGGTCTAGAGGGAGCGGAAAAACGGGCCCCGACGGCAGTCAAGGTCTTGCCCTCCTGCTCGCATTGAGTCAGTGTGTCCTTCACCTTGGATCCAAACAAGGAGGACCCATCAAAGGGGGCGTCGGTGAAGGAAGACTTAAAGGCCTCCGCAAAAGGACACAAGCATAACCAGGCATGTCTTCTAAGAGCCACGCCTGTTCCCGCTGCTCTACTCGCCCCTTCGGCCGCATATGAGATGAGCCTCATGGATGAGTTGACTATCGAAGATAGGGTAGTCATCTGGGCGCCAACAGTTTGGGCCAACACCTCAGGAAGGTTACCCGTAAGAGACTCACCTAACTCTTTGAGGAGGTCTCTTTGGAGCCTGGTAAAATGACAAAGATAATTCAGCGACCGCAGGGTAAAGGCCGCTGAAGAGAGGGTACGCTTCCCGTACCTATCCATGCTCCTGGAAACCTTATTAGGAGGGTGAATAAACGTTGAAGCCTCTGCCACGTCCTGTTGAGTGGCAGATGCCACCACCATCGCATCTACTGCAACTCCTTTTGTCAAAAATCCCTTTTCGGGAGGGGCTGAAAGAAACTTGTTAGGCCTAGCAGGTACCGGTTCCACAGAGTCAGGGTGTTCCCACACCTTTCGAGAAACTAAATCTAGCAATTCATCGAAGGGTAGAGAAACCCAGGAGGCGGAGGGCTGGGCCCCAAAAGCCTTGAGGAAAACTGACTCCTCTGCGGAAGGGGTTTTGGTCTGCCAATCGCCTCTCTGTCTCAAGATCTCGAGGATATCTGAGAATGAGACGTCATCCGAGGACGATTTAGGGGACCCCTCCGCATCATCGAGGTCAGTATCCGATGTGATAGACTCATCCTGGGAGTCAACATGCTTCCTCTTGCACAATTTTTTCCTTGGAGGTTCATCTGAAGCGGAATCAGAAGGACCCCCCGGAAGAAGGGAACCCCCCAAGGGGGTATCCTCAGGCTCTGGGGCCCCGCTGTCGTGGGGTTGCGTTATAACAGAAGCACCAGTACCCTAGTCTAGGAACGGTGAGGTAGAGACTTGCTGAGCCGGCAAGGACATGGCCAGCGCACTCCTCATGGCCTCAAAGGCAGGACCTACAGACTCTACGGAAGACACCGGCTGAGAGACCACTACGGTACCGGGAATCCCCACAGCTGACGCTCCGAGGGGGAAACTAGGCACCGAAGCTACCAGTTCCAAAGTGTTCCCCTCGGCCCCGACCGAGGAAGTCCCAGTACCAAACCCTGATGCTGAAGACAGGGTAAGAATGATAGTCGGAACCGAGAGGCTCAGAGGGAGTCTCTGTTCCGACTGGACAACTCCGCTCCGCTCTACCATCACGGACTCCAACGGCTCCGAGGAGGTTGGAGGAGGAATTGGCTGTATCGAAGTGGGAACTGGCTCCGGAGCCGAGTGGGCTGGAGCCGAGACCATTTTTGCAAAGACCGGGGACTGGAAAAGCCTCTGGATAACTCTGTCCAAATCTGAATCAGACAATCTGGAGGATTTAGAGGAAACAGATGGGGCCCGAGACGACTTCTCTCTCAGCTCCGATAGTGCAGGGGACTGGCTCCGAAACGGCTCCAACACTATCGGCACCGGATCCGGAGCCATATAAGTATCGGCGCCGAAGGAGACTTCGGGGCCTAGGGGGGAAGAGTCTGAGCTGCACACCTTCAACGGCTCCGAAACCAAAGGAGCCGAAGGAGATGATTCGCCTCTCGATCCTCTAACCTGTGGCTCCGACACCAATGGAGCTGAGGAAAGGGCTATCGAGGCAGACCCTTCCACCCGAGGCTCCGAAGCCACTGGAGCCGAGGAAGAAGAGGTCGACCTATGCTTCTTGGAAGTCGGTTCCGACGGACTGGTCGGAGCCGACGACGAAGCTGGAGAAGAGGGAGAAGCCAAAGCTTCCTCAAAGGAGGGCTTAATAAGGCCCTCCAGGATCAATTTATTTTTACGTTCTTGAAGGACCCTAGAGGAAAAAGCATGACATACACTACATGTTTCCTGCAGATGTTTCAGTCCCAAACAATATACACAAACAGCATGGCTACCAGTAATAGACATTTTATAGTTGCACTTGGTGCACTTTTTAAAACCAGACTTTTGCTCCTTAGACATCGTGTCACACTCTATCTTTTTACCACACAAAAAAAAAAAAAAAAAACAACCTTACAGTAGGGCTCGAGCCCTTGACTCAACAACGGGACTGACCCGAGTTACAGAACAGCAAACGGACAGAGGCCCTCTAACTAAAAACGGGCTATTCGATAAGGTAGGACGTACAGTCTATCTTTTTACCACACCAAGAAGACGGATAGTACAAAAGGTAAAACAAATCACCACGTTAACTCACAGATAAGGGCAGAGGCCCTCTAACTTAAACGGGCCTTGCCCGGTAAATAAGTAAAAATTTCAAACACACCGAAAAGGTTAACACACACACATAAAGCTGTTAAAACAGCTGTTTGTTAATTTAGTGAAGAAACCCCTAGGTCAAAAGACAAAAAAAGTAATAATAAACTACTTGGCTCCAGCCAAGTAGAGACCACGTCTAGCTTGAAAAGCGGCAAACGAGATCTGGGGAAGCAGGCGTGGTGCATTATGGGATAAGGGGTAGCCCAGCCAATTAGAGACTTCGTTCTATTGTATAGTGGCGGAGTCGGAGCCGATGGATCGGCTCCGAACCCATCAGTTATGAATGTAGGCGAGATAGGATCCCATTACATCAATCAGCATATAATCTGATATTTCTAACATATGCCCAAATCCTAGAAAAAGGGCAAATATGGTGTCCCTCCACAAGAAGTTCTGAAATTCTGAAGAGAGAGGTAATGGCCACACGAAACAGCATTTTGAATGACTAATACCAATCAGCAAACTGGTCTGCTCAAAACAAGCACATATGAGGTTCAAATCTCATGCAGG
Organism: Protopterus annectens; assembly: GCF_019279795.1. Lineage (NCBI taxonomy): Eukaryota > Metazoa > Chordata > Ceratodontiformes > Protopteridae > Protopterus > Protopterus annectens. The sequence goes on from NC_056735.1 coordinate 1,746,724,189, forward strand.
GAAGGAGTTCTTCCACAGAGAAGAGAAAAGGCACTCTTCATTAACTGCTTGACAAGCTGGTGTTGAAATATAATTCTGATCTCCAGAAAATCATAGTGGGTAGAAAAACAACTCGTGCCTCCCACTTGCCATAGAATAAATGAGGTTGATCTCATGCAGAGACCTGACCACACAACAGCCTCATAAGTTTCTGATACCCCATCAAGTTCTGGTAGGATCACAGGAGTAAGAAAAGTACAGATGCATAAATGAACTTACCATAACAGTAGATGTACAAATAGATCACTGTTACAGTAACCTAAGCTGAATGGGTTATATCATGCCTAAGATAGGACAACCAGCTAGGATTCAAACCATTATGTCACTTTCCACGTCCCCTAACTAATTGAGAGGCTTGAGGAGAAATGTATACAATTAGTGGTTGAGGTGCCAATTCTTCAAAGCTTTCTTGGCACAGAATAAGGGAGGCTAAAGGTCTGCAACTAGGAATACATTAGGAAAAGGATAAAAAATATACATGCATACATAACATTACAAAAAACTGTACTTTGTTCATCTTTAAATCACTATTAAGATAGTCTAAACTGTACAGCAGATTACCAGGAAGTACAGTTGTATACGCTTACCATAAATGTAGATGTTAGAGTGTATTCACTGTTGCCGTCCAGACTTATGGGGAATTCCTGCTGTGAAAGCCCTTGGCTGGCCCCACTACCAGAGTAAAAATCTCCCTCCTACTTAAGCTGATGAACGTCCTATATGACGTCAGTATGCTTGGGTATATAGGGAGCCACATGACACCATATCATCAGTTTTTTTCTGCCCCCTAGAAAGTAGGAGCCCCCAGGATGAACAATAAAATAATGGATCATAGACAGAAACCTAGGCAAGGCAGAGGCAACATCCAGGGGGGGTCCCCTAGGCTTGGGAAGAAGCTAGAAGACTACTACTATTGTAGGCAAAGGGGAAGGGAAAGAAGACTGCAACAGTGAATACACTAGAACATCTACATTTACGGTAAGCCTACACAACTGTACTACGTTCTTCATGTTTCACTGCTGCAGTCCTGATTTGTGGGATGATTCTCAAAGTTGAGATGAGGGTGGAAGGAAGATTAAGGACAGGAGAGGATGCCCTGCAGAATGGCAGTAGTGAATCCTGTTCTAGACCTGGAAAAGGCTTACAAGTGGTAATATTTGGTAAAGGTATGCACAGATAACTAGGTAGCAGCTTCGATAATGTACTTAGTAAGGACTACTTTCAGGAAGGCAGGAGAGTTAGCAATAGCCCTAGCAGAGTGAATCATGGTAGCGTCAGGTTTTTTTTTTTTTTTTTTTTTTTTTTACCAAGATGCCTGTAACAATAGGTGATAGTGGCAGATTCACTTAAAAATAGCTTTTGGAAACTGATTTCCCTTCACAGCCAGTGGCAAAGGACACAGTTTGTCTGATTTTCTGAAAGATTTAGTTCCGTCAAGACAGTAACTTGACTGAAAAGAAACAAGTGTTGAAAGGACTCCAGTCACAACTAATCAGCTTCAAGAGTTTATTAAAATATAAAAAGCCAGTAAAATAGTGCTTTCATCTCACCACAGACACCAAACTTGAAGTCCCCACATTTGACACACTCACATGAGTGTTTATATAAGGCACTAGTTTCTTTTCTTGTTCTTATGTCATAAAGGTGCTCAAATTCTATTTTTGAGCGCCCTCTCAGTTTTGATTATGTAAAAACCTGGGCAGCCCCCACATTTTGCTAAATATACCAGTTTGGAAGTTGAACAATTATCTTTTTTGAAAGAGATTTTAATCTGCAGTCCATTTTCTAAGGTTAGATTTTGTGTACCAATGATGTAGGAACAAAAGTTGCATGCTCCACAAGGTGCTGTCCCCCCTTCTCACTTCCCCATTTCTGAGTTGATCACCCTTAAAGAGTTATTAATATTCTTTCCTATCCTGTAGGTGAACCTCGGCTTGTCGCCCATTTCACTTAGATCTTTACTGATTTTAAAAATGCTCCAATTAGCTTGTAGTATATCGCTCAAAGGTTTGGTAAAATGGTTAAACTAATAAATGCTTTATCAAACTCTTTTTGAATCCTGAGCAGCTTTCTGTATCAAGCCCAAACCCCAAAAGGGGGGTATACTTAGAACCCCATCCTTTGAGAAAATCCTCCAAAATTTTGGCAACCAGTTCACTAGTGTAGCCCCAGTTAGTGAACATTTCTTTGGGCTTATATAATTCTGTCCCTAGTTCATTCCGGTCAGATGTCATCCTAGCTATCCTAATAGCTTGACCCTTCACTAGGTTTCTTTTTTGAAACTGGGGGTGACAACTATCAGTGTAAATAGCTGTTACACCAGGTATCTTTCCTATCGATGTTAGGTTTTTACAGAGGCAAAACTCAGAGGGCGCTCAAAAATAGAATTTATGAGCACCTTTACGACATAAGAAAATTAACTAGTGCCTCATATAAACACTCATGTGAGTGTGTCAAATTTGGCAGCTTCAAGTTTGGTAACTTGGATGCAGTGAAAAAGAACCAGAAGGAGGTGATTGGAAATTAGCATTAATAAAAAAGGAGCTGATATGGCAACTTAGATTAAAAGCCACATTCCCCCTTGGTCTGAATGAATATGTACCCCTTAAACCCATTTTAAGGGAAAGGGCAGCTATTATAGGATGAATGGAGACTTAAATAATATGTTTTGGTTCTGTAATTTGGTACTAGATGCATAAATGAAAAAATCATTTATTTACTTTTTAAATTTGTGGAAAAGGTTATGACAAAAGCTTGGTAAACAGTTTTTTTTTATTAACACTATTTATAATGTGAAAGGCTATTTTATATGACATGTACTGCAAGGGGTTATTTAAGGAGGGTATTTAAAGAAGTGAGGTGGAAGGCATTATTTGTCTAATGAAGTCTCTATGGTGAGACGAAAGCACTCACGTTATTTTACTGGCTTTTTATATGTTAAAGTCTTGAAGCTGTTTAGTTGTGATTGGAGTCCTTTCAACACTTACTTTCAGTCAAGTTATTTCACTTTGGATATATATTTTTTTGGTTTGATTCTCTCAAGACAGTAGCCGAGCTGTGTATGCACATCCAAGGAATGAAGGATGCTCTCCCCCTGCTTCTGAGGCTTGGGGAAGAAAGTGGGCAGGTGTATGGCTGATTCAAGGACGTATCAGTGACCACCCTGGGCATAAAAAATGGGCAGGTCCTGAGGGACAAACTGTCTATGTGCAGATGAGAAGGGGTTCCCATTGCTATGAGAGCCTGCAACTAAGAGACCCTCCTAGTTGAGCTTATTGGCAGCAAAAGGGCAATATCCCAAGTTAAAAATTTTAAGGCAGCAGAAGCTGCTGTTTGGAAGGGAGGTAGGGTCAATTTCCCCAGATCAAAACTGACATTCCATAATGGAGGCTTGCCTCCTGGGAGGTCTGATGGTCTGATGTGGATCACTCCCCAAAGTAAAGTACAGTTGTGTACACTTAACATACATTTTGATGTTAGTGTATTCACTGTTGCAGTCATAGGTAGGTACTAGGCTATCTCTGCCCAAAGGCATTTATAAGCCTAGCCGGAATGTGTTGGCTTACGCCACCCCCTTAGATTAGTTCCCTGTGCCTCTGCCCAGCAGAGCCATTGAAGTGATCCCTGGGGTATACTTTGTTTCCCATCCACTCATCAAGGTTTCTCTTGAAGAATGTTAGCGAGGAGCTCTGCCTAATGTAGACTGAAATCTTGTTCCAGAGCATGGGAAGTCTCTGGGACAGGAATCTATCCCTCCAGTATGTCCTATTTATTGCTGTGGTGAGGTTTAGATCCCCAGAGAGTGTGGCTCGAGGGGATATGGTTTTCTTTAGGTGGAGCATGTCAATCAATTCTGGGTTGAACATGGCCTTGTATGTCAGAGATCACCTCTGAGTAAGCGTTATGCAACCGAGTACAGCTGCAGTTTCATCAGTCGAGCTGCATAGAGCATCTGTTTCAGGCCAGTGATCCTCTTGGTGAGGTACTTCTGTGGTCTTTCCAGCTGTTGCAGGTGTCTTGTAAGGTACATCCCAAATGGGGTGTTGTACTCTATGATGGGTCTGATGAGTGATGCGTACAGGGGCACAATGACCTCTTTTGATCTGGATGCAAACCCTTTTGTGAATAGGTGGGCCACAGAAGGATTTTCTAACCAGTTTGGCAATGTGAATGTAAAAGGAGAGAGGTTACTATCTATTTGGGTCCCCAGATCCCTTATTACGTCATCCGTATTTAGGGGCTACCACCTATGTGGTAGTTTGTGGGTACTATGTTTTTTCCAAAGGCGATGACTATGCACTTTTTGGCATTTAGCTTGAGACCATGGTTTTGACACCAACTATACGTCTCAGTGAGACCCTTTTGGAGGATGTCTGTGTCAGACAATCAATTATAGCCCAAAAAGACATGTTAGTTCATGCTAGTTTCTCTTTACCAAATATTAATATAAGTCATGAAATTAGTAGGGTTGGTACCTGGGCATGTGAAAATTGTTGTTTGTCCATTTATAGTGAAATATTTTGATAAAATTAATGGCATAAAATATAGACCAGTAACAGAGTATACTTGTAATGCAGTGGGTATTATTTATGCCCTTAAATGCCCATGTAATTTATTTTATATTGGTGAAAGTAAGAGGTCTTTCAAGGTCAGGCTACAAGAGCATATTCGTGATATTAAGAATAAAAAAATTAGAAAGCCTTGTAGCCACTCATTTTAATGAAATACATGGAGGGTCATGTGAAGGTTTAAAAGGCAGTATCTTGGAACAAGTTTCAGCAATAAACACTGTGTGTTTAAAAAATAGATTACTGTCTAAAGAAGCAGTTTTTATTTTAAAGTATAACACTTTAACCCCTGGTGGATTAAATCAGGAATGTAACTGGAAGTTTTTATTATAAAGTGTTGATAAAATTGGTTAATTGTTTTATTGATTAATTTTACTGTAATTGATGCATCTTTATAAGAGATGTTTTTCTCTGTTTGTATTATCTCCTGGAAGGCTGTTAAGCCGAGGCACTAGAGAGATTTTGGTGCGTCTTAATAAAAGGAAAAATCTAGTGGCTTTGTCGTTTGGATTAATTTTGCTTCTATATTGTGGTTTGGACAGAGTCAATTATAGCCCCTAGCTTGCAGTCGTCTACAAACTTGGTTAGCCATAGTCCTGCTGTGCTTGCCTGTACCTCCGAGAAGTATATGCTGAACAGGAGGGGTCCTAGAACTGAGCCCTGGGGAACGCCACTTGTATCCAGTTTAGAGTCAGACCTAGCTCCCGCAACTCCTACCATGTGTGTTCTGTCCGTGAGCCAGTTGGCAACCTATCTTGTGACGTAGGGGGTTTATGTTCAGACTGGTGAGCTTGTGTATACCTGAATGGGGAATGGTGTTGAAAGCCTTTGCGAGGTCTAGGTAGGCTGTGTGGACCACCTTCCCCTTGTCTATAGCCTTCGTAACTGTCACAAAAAACTCCACCAGGTTTAGAAGGCATGATCTGCCCTTAAAGCCGAAATGGGTAGGGTACAGTGTTTGGAGGCTCCCAATGTGTCTGTTAATGAGATCCATGATGATGCGCACCATAGCCTCGCAGACCAAGCTAGTCAGGCTTATAAGGTGATGGTTCCCGGGGTCTGTTGTGGCTCCACCTTTGTGGAGCAGAATAACTGTTGCTGTGAGTCACTCTATGGGCACGTAAGCCTGTGGAGGGGCTGAATTTGAGCAGTGTATTTAGGTGAGGGGTTAGTTCATCTTTGAGCTCATGTAAGACGCAGCCTGGGACACCATCCAGTCCCACTGATGCTGTGTTTTTGGCTTTAGAGAGGGCTGTTTTAACCTGAATGTCTGGGATTTCAGGGGCACTACATTCTTCTGGTATGGTTATGGGCCCTTCTGGGGGTGAGGGGGATGAAGTTTGCAATGAACCTGTCTGCCAGGATGTTGGCGATATCGGTAGGTTCAGTGTATTTTGTGCCATTCTGCACTAACTCCGAGCAGATCTGAGAATTGCCACTTATATTTTTGACATAGCTAAAGAATGCCTTGTGGTTATCTTTGGAGTCGATGGCAATTTTATTTTTTCTAAGCTAGCCTTGGATGATTTTATGAGGGATCATAGTTTCCTGCTGATGCTGATCAGGGATGTCTTCCCTTCTTGGGATTTTACTCTCTTCTGTAGTAGTTTCCTCCTCCTACTGTATAGCTTGTTTATGGCAGGGGTCCACCAGACTTGTTTCCTTTTCTTGGTGGAGCGAGTCTTGTTTTTGCTTGGGGTAGCACGATAGTAGTTTTGTACCTACCATAAATGTAGATGTTCGAGTGTATACACTGCTGCAGACATTACACTTGGGTTATCCTGCCGTCAGGCGGTTCCCCAGTCGGCCTGAGTTCCAAAGTCTTGGTCCGGCGTTGGCTGCTGTCGCCTCCTCCCTGACATCAGTGCGACAGGGGTATATAAGATGCAGCTGATGCCATTTTCTTCAGTTTTTCTTGTCCCAAATGTCAGGTGCCCCCAAATAGGTAGGCAATTCAAAATGCTAATAAAACATACATAAGAAAAGCAAACAACAACTTTCAGATACCAGCAAATACTCCCTACAGGTAGTAAAGGGTAGAAGACATAGGTACATACCAGCAAGTAAGAGGGGAAGGAGGGAGGGTAGCCTGGACTGCAGCAGTGTATACACTCGAACATCTACATTTATGGTAGATACAAAACTGTACTATGTTCATCGTGTTACATTGCTGCAGCCATTACACTTGGGTAGAATCCCAAAGCTGACGTAGGGTGGCTGGTTCTATAAGGCATTAGGGGTGGCTATAAGGCCCTGCAACACAGCAGTGGCGAAGCCAGCTCTGGATTTAGAGTACAAAGGCAGATGGTAATGCCTGGTGAAGGTATGCACAGAACTCCATGTTGCTGCTTCCAAAATATCCTTGGTAGGTACTCCTCTGAGGTAGGCAGTTGAAGTGGCTGTTGCCCTGGTGGAGTGAGATCTAATGCTGCTAGGTACAAGTTTCCCATGATGTGTATAGCAGAAACGTATACAATGTCCTATCCATTTTGAAATAAGTCTGTTTTGAAATGGCTTTTCCCTGTGCTCCTGCAGCATATGCTACCAAATAATTGCTCAGATTTCTGAAAGCTTTGGTTTTATCCAAGTGTAACTGCTTGTGAATGTCCAAAGAATGAAGTAGTCTCTCCCCTTTATTCTGTGGTTTTGAATAAAAGGTTGGCAAGTGAATAGTTTAAGAGCCACACTTGATACCACCTTTGGCATAAATGTAGGGTTAGTTCTTAATGACACCCTGTCCTGGTGGAAAATGAGGAAAGGTTCCACAGCCATTAGTGCCTGTAATTCTGAAACTCTTTGTGCTGATGTTATTGCCATGAGCAGAGCAGTTTTCCAAGAGATGTATTTTAATTCTGCTGTGTTAGCTGGCTCAAAAGGAGGTAAAGTTAATTTTTCCAAAACAAAGTTGAGGTCCCAAGTTGGAATAGGTGCTCTACGGGGCTGTCTTATGTTTTTAGCACCTGAGGTACTGTTTTAGCAAAGGATTAGAGAAAATTGGTGGATCCGTGTTGTAATGAGCAGAGATGGCAGAGGCGTAGATCTTGATGGATCAAAAGGAATGGCCTTTGTCCAGCATCTCAGTTAAATACTGTAGTATCTGAGGAATGTTTGGGATAAGAGGGTCAAGGCTGTGAGGCTGGTTCCAGGCACAGAATTTTTTCCATTTATCCGAATAGGCTTTCCTGGTACTAGGCCTTCTGGCCTCCAGAATGACATCCATAACAGCTTTGGAGAGAGGCATTGCTTGCTTGACTATGGAATCTTCCATGCAGCTAGGTTTAAGGTCTTTAGCTGGATGTGAAGTATCTGATTGTTGTGCCGAGTCAGCAGATGTGGGATCTGAGGCAAAATCCAGGGTGGTTCTTGTGCTAAGTTCTTTAAGATTGGGTACCAGTGCTGTCGTGGCCAGTCTGGTGAAATCAGGATCATCTTTGGCTCTTCTTGCCTGGCTTTTATGAGTACCTTTGGAAGGAGAGGTAGGGGTGGGAAAGCGTATACTTGTAGGTTTTTCCAGCTGAATGAAAGGGCATCCACTTTCCATGCTTGTGGATGGTAACTCCTTGTGCAGAATTTCTGTAGCTGGCAGTTCATTGGGGATGCAAACATATCTATGCCCGGGCTCCACCATTTCTGTGTTATCATTCTGAATATTTGTGGATTCAATTCACATTCGTGGGGATCCATGATGTTTCTGCTTAAGTAGTCTGCCAGTGTGTTTTTCTCTCCTGACAGGAATTGTGCTTGCAGATGAATTTGATAGGTTAGAGCGGTGTTCCACAAGGTCATGGCTTGGCTGCAGAAGGGGTAGGAGTGAGTGCCCCCCTTGCTTGTTTATGTACCACATAACTGTGGTGTTGTCTGTCTTTAGTAACAGTTGTCCTGGATTAAGCAGGTCCTTGAAAGCTATAAGGGCATTTTGTACAGCTAGCATCTTTTGATTGATGTGAAGATGCCTTTGTTCTGCGGGCCACTTGCCCTGAATACATTTTCCTGCCATGTGTGCTCCCCCAAGCGTAATCCGATGCATCTGTTTGTCAGTGTTTGCCTGGCTGTGGGTTCAGTAAAAGGCTGTCCCTTGTTGAGGTGACAAGCTTGAGCCCATCATCGAAACTCCTGTTGAAGGCAAGGAATTAGTGGTATAACTGTTTACAAACTTTGACAGTGTTGAGACCATACACTCTTTAGGTACCATTTTAGTTTCCTCATATTCAGTCTGGCATATGGAATTAGTAGTATGGAAGATGCCATGTAACCCAAGGCCTGCAGAATTTTTCTTGCAGGGAGTTGGGTCTTTGTTGCCATCAATTGAAAGTATTGAGTCAGTTGTCCTTGCTTGTCTGGTGTGAGAAGCCATCTGGGCCATTGTGTTCAAGCTGGCACCCATGAATATTATCTCTTGTGAGGGCACTAGTTTTTATTTCTTTAAGTTTACTGTGTACCCCAGGCAACTTAACTTTTTTTTTACAAACGCCAGATGCTTTAGAAGAATGACCTTGTTCTCTGCTTGAATCAGGCAGTCATCCAGGTACGGATAAATCTGAATTCCTTTTTACTGGTGCCAGGCACTTTGTGAAGACCCTGGGCGCAGTAGATAAGCCAAAGGGCAGTGCAGAGAATTGATAGTGCACTGAACCAGCTATGAATCTGAGGTATCGTCTGCAGTTTTGTCTGATAAGGACATGCAGGTATGCCTCCTTGAGATCCAAGGTCACGAGCCAAGCTTTCTTGCCCAGCATGGGAAGAAGCTGCTGTAGTGTCAACATTTTGAATTTCGGAACATCCAGGTAAGTGTTTAGAGAAGAAAGATCCAGAATGAGCCTCCAGGCTTTGTCCTTTCTGGGAACCAGAAAGAGTCTTGAGTAAAATCCTTGTCCTTGCTCCTGTGGTGGTACCTTTTGAATAGCTCTCATGTCCATGAGTGCTGTAAATTGTTTTTGAGCCTCTGTCCATTGATTTGGTGGCAGATTTGGCATTCCTTTTAACATTGGCAGAGTGCGAAAGTGGAACCTGTAACCTTGAGATACAATGTTGAGAACCCATTTGTCTTTGGTGATCCAATGCCAATTGTGATAGAAAACTGTCAGTTTTCTTCCCAAGGGAGCTGCCAAGAGAGAGCTGTTTGGCAGATGTAGTGGGAAGTCATTGAAGCTGCTTTTTATATGGTTGGGGCCTGTCTTCCCCTTCTTTCTGGCCTGGTGCACCCCACTGTCGAGGCTTCAAGGACCTTGTGGTTGACATCTGCCTCTTGGATGTCTGTATCTGCCCCTTTGAGGTCTGTAACTGGAAAGGACCAATTCGTAGTTGGCCAATTTCTGCTAAATCGGGGAGGCTGAACCTGTAAGAAATCCTTCACAGTTTGCATAGATTTTGCCTTATCCTCCATTTTCTTTAATACCACTTCTGCCTTAACTCCAAACAACACATCCTGCTGCAAAGGTGCATCCAATAATTTTGCTTTAACATGATCTGGTAACGTATGTTCTTTTAACCAAGCATGTCTTCTAATGACAGAGCCTGTAACTGCTGCTCTACAGGAGGCCTCTAAAGAATCAAAACCGCATTGCAAAGTATGTTTTCCCACTTGTTCAGCTGCATGTAATAAATCCTGCATTTCTTTAAAATTAGGAGGATCTGAATCTGGAAGCATTTTTTGTTTTAACTGAGACATCAGAAATTGCAGATATTTTAGCATGCGAAACTGGCAATTTAAGGCTCTCATTGCTAAAGTTTCAGACATATATACTTTCTTTCCCCATCTGTCTAATGCTCTGGAGTCTCTGTCAGAGGGAAATGGATTTTTTGCTGATGAGGCCTGTTGGGTCCCTGAGAAATAGTTTCAGGGTCAGCAACAGGGCTTTTATACAGAAATGTGTGCGAGTCAGGAACTCTCTAGTATCTGTCAGGTTTAACTGGGGCTGGAGGTAAGGAATCAGGATTTAAGCTGATTTCAGTATACACATCATCCACAATATCTAACACTGGCAGAATAGCAAGGGGTCTGCGTTGAGGTAATAAAAGGACGTCTTTACGAGCCTTTTCTTGGATTCTGAGTAATCCTGGCCTTCCCAATGGAAATGCTCCCTCATGGTATGTAAGGTTTCCCCAAAGGAGTAGTCTTCAGACGGAGAAGCTGATGGAATTGATTCCTCAGCATCAGAATCCTCATAAGGGGATAAAGAATATCCTAGGTCTGGGGATGAATCTGAAGAAATTGACACCTGGTCAGACGAGTCATAGTCTGAATCCTGTCTAGGCCTTTTATCAGGAGGGGGATGGGACCCCCTGATTAGAGTGATTAGATCTTCGGCCATTTTGAGCATTTGTTTCTTAGGCATGGAGGCCTGTCCTGGAGAATGCTGTATTTGTTTCTTTGTTTTTAAAGGAGGCTTAGACTTAGCAGAGGCTTTAATGCTCAACTGAGTAGGTCTGAAAACACCCTCTGAAGCTGCGGGTTGCTCAGCTACTCCGGATCCCTCTGAAGGGTTAGTTTCGGTAGGCTGAAAAACTTATGCGTCCGAAGGCCCAGCCATCTCCACATTGGAGTCGGTGGTGGCCTGTGGTTCTGCAGAAGCTGTCGTCAGGGGCTGCAAAGGTGCCTCGCTGAAAATCGGAGAACCGGCGAATGGCCTAGAAGAGGCTTCGTCGTCAGTTTTGGGCCTCGGATGCCTGTCCTTGTCTTTGTGCTTTTTATGTATTCCAGTCGTCGGTAGTTCCGAAGGCATGGTGTAATTGAATTTTCTGCCAAAATAATGTCGGGCAAAATCAAACAGACGTTTAATAGTGCGCTTGTTAAACATAGCACAAAACCGACAACCAGTGACATTGTGGTCTAGGCCTAAGCATGGGATACAATAGTAATGGAAATCCTTATGAGCTATTTGCTTCCCACAAAAAATACAGTTATTAACTTTTACCGACATCGGTCTGAGGCAAGAAAAAGTTTCCCCAACGGGGTACTTAGCTTTATAGAAGACTTCTGTCCTGGATTCGGAATGAAAATCTCAGGAGTCGGCCGACCGGCACTTGCGAACTGCTTTTGCTTTGGGCACCGCGCGGCAAGAGAGACTGAAGAAAATGGCGTCGGCTGCATCTTGTATATCCCTGTTGCACTGACGTCAGGGAGGAGGCAACAGCAACCGACGCCGGACCAAGACTTTGGAACTCAGGCCGACTGGGGAACTGCCTGACGGCAGGATAACCCAAGTGTAATGACTGCAGCAGTGTAACACGATGGACATCCATGAATTCATGTAGGTGCCTGTAGAGTTTATTTGTAAAAGATTTTGCAGCTTGGAAAGCGTTATCCTTTAGCATGGGGACTGAAACTTTCCACATCGGTCTTAAGTAACATGAAATTTGCCTATGAAAAGTTTTTCACAGTGGTTTCTTTGACTGGGGGTGGGGACGGAATGTGGATATCCAGAGTGTTTAGTTTATGGTCAGATCTAAGCAGCGAGGGGTTGACCTCCGGTGTGGAACACCGGTCGCCCGTGTTGGTAATGACCAGGTTCCAATATGTTGTCACCTCTGGTGGGGGTGTTGACCAGTTGATCCAGGGCATTATTATATGCGTCTTTCGGCTTTTCCCGGTTAGGGATCGCCACAGCGGAACTCCAGCCCGCTAATGATTGGCAGTTGATGTTTACGTGCAGAGTTGCCAGCCCTGACGCACAACCTTCAACGAAGGTACACCCATTCACGCATGTCTCCACGTAGAAGACGCTCTAGCTGTGAATCGAACCGGACAGCGTTTTACTGTGAGGCAACAATGCTACCGCAGCACCACCACCATGGGCCTGATCCAGGGCATGAGTTTATAAATTCTAGGAAATGTTGGGCAAGGGAGTTAGTACTCGAGTAGTTCTCCCAGTTAATGTTTGGGTAATTGAAATCACCCAATATCAGGGTGTTTGGTAGGACCTTCATGCTTCCAAGTGTTTCCAGAAATGCGGAATGAGGGTCCTGGGACATGGTGGGTGATCTGTAGCAAGCTACAATTTGGATTGCAGTTTTGCCCATTGTTAGTTGCACGTGGATGATCTCGGAGGCATCGTACTGTGCCACTAAACTGGAGGTGTGGGTATACTTGATTAATATGGACATGCCCCCGCCTTTTGTATTTCGGTCCAAGTTTTGTGGCCAAAATGTATGGTATGAGTTGTAGCCTGGTAGTGCTGGGGTGCTCTCTGGAACCTTAAACCAGGTTTCTTTTACTGCACATATATCGATTTTCTCCATACTGAGGAGTGCCTCAAGTGCGTGCATTTTGAGGTTTAGACTTCTGTTACCGAGTAGCATTACCCTCAGTTTTTTCTTACTTGTGCTATTTATGGCTGTGGGTTTGTCTTTTGAGCCTTGCCAAAAAAAGGCACTATGGGGGTGGCAAAAGCCTTGGCCAGTATCGAAAGCCTAACGGTGACAGGTGCAAGCAGTCTCCAGAGAAGCAGCGTGGCTTGTCGAGCAGGTCATCCCAGGCTGACAGACACTGGATCCCCTTTGAATGACACCAGAAGCTTAGCCAATTGCTGAAATTGATAATTTTTTCTTTATACTGTGGTATCATTCTTGGTGACAGCAGAATGCTACTCAGGGTCAGGGTCATTGCGGCCTGGGCTACGTGATCAGAGAGCTTCTCCATGTCTCTTCATGTAATCCAGGGAGGTACAGCTCAGGTCATTCACACCAACATGGACAATGACAGTCATATTTGTACTTGTTCTGGAGTGACCAGAGTGCTTGTGTTATGTGGTGGATCCTGGCACCCGACAGGCAGCTAAGAGTAACCTTCTCCTTGTTCAGTCTAGTGAGTGGGATGTCAGTGTGCCTGACTACAGAGTCACTTATTACTGGTGTGTTGCGTATGTAATTTTGCCTTAAGGGCTGTGATTTTGTGGAACACTGGTTTTGTGAAGTATGTGTTTCATAGTTTGTGTTGGGGGGGGGGTGAAGGTTGCTTGGATGCCTGCTTTGGAGGTTTCTGTTGCTTCTGCAGATTTTTGTTTAGAGCCTCCAAGTAGGTTTTCGTGTATTTATGTGTGTTTTTTTCCAGTGCTGGTTTCATAGGTCTATGCGAGACTGGTGGTGTGATGCAAGTAATTCCCTTCTCCTCGACTGCCTGGTCCAGTCTTGGTTGAGAGAGCTTAGCCTCCAGTTTGGCTGTATAACTGCATCTGTCACATGTATTAGTGTTTGGTGGTAGGAGAGGGTTGTCTGTGTACATGAGGCAGTTATAACATAGCCTCAAAATGCCCCGATTCACCAGTTGGACCGGACAGTACACCTGAAACTGCCCTTTGGACATGCCTGGACAGGTACAGTGATCTGTTTTACTGATTGGCTGGGTGAGGTCGAACAGACAGCCTTGTCCTTCTCTACAGTACAGTGGGGTCTAGTGCTAAGGTTTATTAGTGCTTGCTATGAGTTTTGAGCAAGTGCAGGGCTGAGAAGCGATTGGTTTGAGTGGTTAAGTTGAAAGTTTGTCGAGTTCCAGAGCAGACTTTGCGGAGCCGGGAATAGTTATACCCCAGCTAACAGGCGCTGCCCAGCAAGCAAAACCGCGCTAATGCAGGTTTTATAGCAGGGAAATGAAAGAGAAAGAAATTAGCCAAAATGGCCAATAAACTACTAATTTCTAGGCTGAAACCACTCCTCCAGGGACAGATAGGCTGCTCAAAGTTTCCCTCTCTCACAGGTGAACAGAGAAACTTCTTCTATCCAAGAAAGGTATGGGCAAACAAACTTGTAACACAGCCCTGAATTCAGCACTAACCTGAAACTGGACTATACTAGCTTAGAAAGGCGGGAAAACAATTTTTTTTTTTTTTGCGGGTTATCCCTGCTGGATAGCCCTCGGCTGGCCCGAATACCACAGTAAAGGATTTCCCTCCTGCATCAGCTGCAGGTCGCCTGAGACTGACGTCAGGTCATCAGTGCTATAAAGAGAGGCAGCCGACGCCATTACATCAGTTTTTTTTTTATCCCAACCACTTCCAAGAAGACCTGAAGGTGGCTAACCTGGGTAAGACCATAAGAAAGATAAATAGAAAAGGGGAAAGGTGGGAGGGAAACAGGGCTGCAACAGTGAATACACTCAAACATCTACATTTATGGTAATACACAACTGTTCTATGCTCTTCATGTTTCACTGTTGCAGTCATCACTTGTGGGAAGATTCCCAAAGCTGAAAGGTAGCGTGGCAGGAATGCTGTAAAGGAGCTGAAGAGTAGGCTTTTATTGCTTTAAATGGAAGCTACAATGCCCTGCAGGACTGCTGAAGCACAGCTTACCCTGAATTTGGAGAAAGTAGCCAGCTGGTAGTGTTTTGTGAAGGTGTGGACAGATGTCCAGGTGGCAGCTTCTAAAATGCCCCTGGTAGGGACACCTCTGAGGAAAGCAGTGGAAGTTGATGCTGCCCTGGTAGAATGGGTTCTGATTTGGGAGGTACCTTTCCATGAAAAGAGTAGCAGAAATGGATGCAGTGTGATAATTTGGAAATGTTTTGTTTGGATATAGGTTTCCCCTCTGCCCCAGGGGCAAAGCTGACAGCAGTTGGTCAGTCTTTCTGATAGACTTGGTTCCGTTTAGGTAGTATCTAAGCTGCCTGTGTACATCTAAAGTATGGAGAATCCTTTCCCCCTATTTTGCGGGTTTGGAAAGAAGGTAGGGAGATGGATGGCCTGATTAACAGCCAAGTCCAATATCACCTTAGGCATAAAGGAGGGATTTGTCCTAAGAATACCCTGTCTGGATGGAAAATAATAAAAGGTTCAATGGCCATGAGAGCCTGTAGTTCTGATATTCTTCAGGCTGAGGTTATGGCATAGGTTATGGCCAGCAGGAAGGCAGTCTTCCAAGAGAAGTGCTTTACGTCTGCTGAAGCAGCTGGTTCAAAAGGGGTTAAGGTCAATTTTTCAAGGACAAAGTTCAAATCCCATGCTGGGATGGGGTGACCTCCTAGGAGGTCTAATGTGCGATACCCCTTCTAAGGAATTGTTTTAACGGGGGGGGGGGAGACTAGAGGTTGCTCTGTTGGAGAATGAGCAGAGATAAATGAGGCATGAATTTTGATAGAGTAGTAACACAATCCTTTTTGTATGAGCTCCGCTAGTTAGTCCAGAACGAAGGTGAGAGGCATGGGCACTGTTTTCACCCTTATTTTGGCACCATGTAGTGAATCTTCCATTTTGCAGAATATGATTTTCTGGAACTGGGCCTTCTGAACTCTTCAGTAATGTCCAAGACCAGTTTGCTTAGTAGTGGCCTGTTATCTGCCTCTGGGGTATAAGCCATATGGATAGGCTGTGTGTGAAAAGATCTGGGTGCAGTATTGACCCTTTTTGTTGGGTTAGCAGCTTTTCTGAGAGAGCCAGGCTGATGGGTAATTCCTTGGCTAGGCTGAGAATTAAGGGGTAGCAGTGCTGTCTGGGCCAGTTTGGGGCAATGAGGATAGTCCCTGGCCCTTTTTCCCTTATCTTTAGAAGTACCCTGGGAATCAGTGGTAAGGAAGGGTAAGTGTACACAAATTGGTTGCCCCAGTGAAAGGAGAGAGCATCCACCTTCCATGCTCGTGGATGGAATTCCATGGAGCAGAACCCGTTTAGCTGCCTGTTTTGAATTGTAGCAAAGAGGTCTACCTCTGGTAATCCACAAAGGTGTATGATGTGGAGGAAGGTGTCCTTGTGTAGCTGCCACTCGTGTGGGTTCAGGACAATCCTGCTAAGGTGGTCTGCCAGACTGTTGTGCTCTCCTGAAAAGTACTGGACTATCAGATGCAGACCGATCACTGAAGGGGTCTGCCAGATAAGTATAGCTAGGCAGCACAAGAGGTATGAGTGTGTTCCCCCGTTTGAAGTACCATATGACTGTGGTATTGTCGGTCTTGATCAGAACCCCTGGTCTGAGGTGGCTCCTGAATGCTATTATAGCTCTGTGTAATGCCAGCAATTCCTTCATGTTGATATGGAAGGTAAAGTCTCCCTGATCTCGTGAGTGCACGTCTCCTAGATGAGCACCCCAGGCTGCGTCTGAGGCATTGGTGATGATGGTTTGGCCTTGGGAAATGGTGAAAGGTAGCCCCCTGTTCTGGGTACAAGCTTATACCCACCATAGAAATTCCTTCCTTAAGCAGGGGATCAAAGGCAGCTAGTGTTCCAGTGACTGTGAATGTTGGCTCCATAGGATCTTGAGATACCACTGCATTTTTCTCATGTGGAGCCTGGTTAAAGGAGATGTTAGCCACTAGGCCTGTCCCTAGAGGGGAAGGGAGGGAAAGAAACCTGGACTGCAGCTGTATTAGCACTCGAACATCTACATTTATGGTAGGTACAAAACTGTACTATGTTCATCGTGCATACAGCTGCAGTCATAACAGATGGATAGAATCCCAAAGCTAGGAAAGGGGTGGTAGGCACTAGGTGGAACTAGGAGGAGCCAGAATGCCCTGCAACACTGCAGTGGCAAAGCCCGCTCTAGATTTGGAGTATAGTGGAAGGTGGAAGTGTTTGGAGAAGGTACGCACAGAACTCCAAGTGGCTGCTTCCAAAATATCTTTGGTAGGAACTCCTCTGAGAAAAGCTGCAGAGGTAGCCGTGGCCCTTGTGGAGTGAGATCTGATGCCTGTAGGTACAGTTTTGCCATGAAAAGAATAGCAAAAGCGTATGCAGTGGGCTATCCATTTTGAGATTGTCTGTTTGGAAATTGGCTTTCCTTGAGCTCCTATAGCATACGAAACAAAGAGCTGTTCTGATTTTCTGAAAGGCTTTGTTTTGTCCAAATAATAGCGCAGTTGTCTGTGGATGTCCAAGGAATGTAGTAATCTCTCCCCTTTGTTTTGAGGATTAGGATAAAAGGTAGGCAAGTGTATAGCCTGATTCAAAGCTACCCTGGATAACACTTTTGGCATAAAGGACGGGTTGGTTCATAAGGAAACTCTGTCCTGATGGAAGATGATAAAAGGCTGCACAGCCATGAGAGCTTGTAGTTCCGATACCCTACGAGCTGAGGTAATAGCCAGAAGGAAAGCCGTTTTCCAGGACAAATATTGCAAATCTGATGAGGCAGCTGGGCTCAAAAGGAGGCAAGGTCAGTTTTTCTAGAATGAAATTGAGATCCCAAGCAGGTATTGGTTGTTTCCTTGGGGGTTTTAGATTCTTAGCCCCTCTGAGGAACGGTCTTAAGAGGGGGTGAGAGAATAAGGGTGGATCAGTGTTTTATTCTGTAGAAATGGCTGAGGCATGGATTTTGATGGAGGAGAATGAAAGTCCACTGCTTAGCAGCTCAGCTAGATACTGTAATATTTGAGGTAAGTTCAGTTTTCCAGGATCCTGGCCTTTTTTCTCATTCCAGACACAAAACCGTTTCCATTTTGCTGAGTAAGCTTTTCTAGTAGACGGTCTTCTGGCCTCCAAAATGACATCCTGCACCTCCTTGGAGAGTAGGGTCTGTTGTGATGCTAAGGAATCTTCCATGCGCCTAGATTGAGTGTTTTTAGCTGACTGTGAAGAGTTTTGAAGCTGTGCTGAGTCAGGAGAAGAGGCATTAGAAGCAGGGTCCATGGTGGGGAATGCGTCAGGCTCCTCAGGAGTGAATACCAGTGTTGTCTTGGCCAGTCTGGAGCAATGAGAATCATCTTTGGTCTGTCTGCTCTGGTTTTTAACAGAACTTTGGGTAGCAGAGGAAGAGGTGGGAAGGCATAAACTGTCATTGATGTCCAACTGAAAGAGAGAGCGTCCACTCTCCAGGCCTTTGGATGAAAAATCCTTGAGCAAAATTTTGTCAATTGGTGATTTTTGTGGGAGGCAAAGAGATCTATGTCTGGCCTTCCCCATGCTTGAATTATCTCTGTAAAAACTTGAGGATGCAACTTCCATTCGTGTGGATGTGTCATATTTCTGCTTAGGTTGTCTGCCGGCGTGTTTTCCTTGCCTGGCAAGTACTGTGCTTGTAGTTCAATTTGTAAGTCCAGGGCCATGTTCCAAAGTGACATGGCCAGTCTGCATAGGGGGTAAGAATGGGTTCCTCCCTGTTTATGTACCACATTACTGTGGTGTTGTCCGTTCTTATCAATAGTTGACCTGGTTGCAGAAGGTCTTTGAAAGCTATAATAGCATTTATTACTGCTAGCATCTCCTTTTGATTGATGTGAAGGGGCTTTTCTTTTTGGGACCATTTGCCCTGAATGCACCGATCTGTCATGTGCACCCCCCAGGCGTAGTCCGAGGCGTCTGTTGTGATGACTTGATTTGCTTGAGGCTTGTTGAATGGGAGACCTCTGTTTGTTTGGCATGCTTGAGCCCACCACAGAAATTCCTTTTGAAGACATGGAATTAGAGGTATTATTGTTTCCAAGCTGTGGCTGTGTTGAGACCATAGGTTTTTCAGGTACCATTGAAGTTTCCTCATATGCAGCTTTGCACATGGGATTAGTAAGATGCAAGATGCCATGAATCCCAGAGCCTGCATGATTTTCCTTGCAGTCAGCCTGGTGCAATTTGCTAGTGTTCTGAAGTATTGAGTTAGTTGCCCCTGCTTCTCTGGCATGAGGTAGGCCATCTGGGTGTTTGTGTCCAAGTTGGCACCCAGGAAAATTATTTTCCGAGAGGGTATTAGCCCTGATTTCTTTTTGTTGACTGTGTATCCCAGAGAATTCAACAACATTATTACATAAGCCAGATGTTTCAGAAGAATGTGCTTGCTGTCCGCTTGGATCAGGCAGTCGTCCAAATAGGGGTATATTTGTATCCCTTGAAGTATGCAGTAGGCAATTACTGATGCCAGGCATTTCGTGAATACTCTGGGTGCAGCAGATAAGCCAAAGGGCAATGCAGAGAATTGATAATGGGTTGAACCTGCAAGAAATCTGAGGTATCTTCTGTAATTTTGTCTGATTGGGACAATACCTGTCAGGCTTGACTGGGGCTGGAGGTAGAGAATCCGGGTTAAGGCAGGCCTCCGAGTACACATCATCTAGTATGTCCAAGACAGGAGGTATAGCCAGAGGCCTGTGCTGAGGTAGCAAGAGAAATTCCCTAAGCCTTTTCTTGGAATCTGAGTAATCTTAGCCTTCCCAGTGGAAGTGTTCCCTTAAGGTATGCAAAGTTTCCCCAAATGAGTAATCCTCTGGGGGGGATACAGATGGAATGGACTCCTCTGCATCGGAGTCTTCAAAAGGAGAGAAGGAATGTTCCTGTTCATCAGAGTGCTCTGATATAATGGAGCCCTGATCAGAGGAGGGGGATTCTTCCTCCACTCTGGGAGTTTTGTCCGGGGGGGGGGGGGTTGAGAACCCCTGTTAAGAGTAATTAAACCCTCAGCCATTTTAAGCATCTGTTTTTTAGGCATGGGGCCTGGAGATGGGCCCTGTGTAGCTGGCCTCTTAGAATGCAAGGCTGCTTTAGACTTAGTGAAAGCCTTGATGGAAAAAGAAGAGGAAGGTCTGAAGACACCTTGAGAGGAGGTAGACCTGTCCACGGTTTGAGATTCACCTCCAAGAGTGGCTTCGGCATCTGTAGTCGGGGTGTGGGCCAAGGAGCCTGCGACCTCGGGCACAGGAGACACCGCCAATGAAGTGTCGTCGGTAGTCAGGGGCGTGTTGTCGGTAGAGGCCGCGGACCTCGTGTTGGTCCTTATCTTTGCGCTTTTTAGACAAAACTGGAGTCGGAGTATCCGATGACATAATATAGTTAAATGTTTTGCCAAAATAATGCTGGGCGAACTCCGCCCGACGCTTAATGGTGCGCTTGTTGAATGTAGCACAAAAACGACAGGCCGAGACGTCGTGGTCTGGGCCTAAACAAGGAATACAGAGGGAATGGAAATCCTTATGCGGTATTTGCTTCCCACATGAAATACAATTGGTAACTGTCTGACATCAGTCTGAGGCAAGAAAAGTTTCCCCAACGGGGTACTTAGCTTTCAAGAAGACTTCGGGTGCAAAATTTTCGTAATTTCAGGAGCTGGCCGACCGGCACTTGTGAACTGCTTCTGCTTCGGGCACCATGCAGCAAGAAAGACTGGAGAAAATGGCGTTTGCTGGTTCTTTTATACCCCTGTCGCACTGATGTCAGGGAAGAAGCGACGACAACCGACGCCGGACCTAGACTTTGGAATTCGGCCGACCGAGGACCCGCCTGACGGCAGGAGAACCCATCTGTTATGACTGCAGCTGTATGCAAGATGAACATCTGGTATCTGGAAGGGATCAGAAACCTACTGTCCATATGGTTAGTTGAGGGATATAATAGGTTGGGATAAAGCAGTTAGCCCTTTTGTTGAGTGAGCAGGTCCACTTTGTGGGGTAGCGTGGGGTGATGGTCCCTAGCTAAAAGACAGAGATGGGGGAACCAATGTAGTCTAGACCAAAACTGAATCAGTAAAATTCTTAAGTTTCTCTTTCTGGATTTGAGTAAAACTTTTGAAAGCAGAGGCAGTGGGGTGAAAGCATAAGGAAACCTTCCTGTATGCTGGAAAGACATGGCGTCTATCCTCCCAGCATGGGGGGCAAGGTGTCCTCTTGCAAAAGAGAGGACACTCTCAGTTGTTTTTCAAGGCAAATAAGTCCATCTGTGGAGTATCCCATTTATGGACTAGGTCTAGGAAGACCTCTTTGCTAAGGATCTACTCGTGGGGTTTTATCCATAGACATGCTTAGGGAGTCTGCCCAAAACACTGTCCTAGAAGGGAATGTATTTTGCTTGGAGGAAGGTGCACATCCTGATGGCCAGGTCCCCAAGCAATCTGAACAAATCTACACAGTTAGTAGGATCTTATCCCCCTTTTACTTATGTACCCCATGACTGTTATGTTGTATGTGAATACCTTTAGAGGTCCTGTTTTCCAGACATGGGAAAAACTTGTAGGGCCTGAATGACAGCATCTCTTTCAAGATGATATAGTCTGTCCTGAGATTGGACTGTCAGTAGCCCTGAACCTTGTGCATCCCTGTCCATGCCCCCCCCCCCCCCCAAGCCTAGTCTGAGAAGTCTGTGTGCAGCTTTCGACTTGGAGCCTGCATCCTGTAGGACAGCCTTGGATTGAGGTTCACCTTTGAAACCCACCAAAAGATCTCCCCTCTTAAGAGATGGCATGAGGGGGGAATCTCCATCTCCAGGGGAATTAGAGTGTTGTGACCACACATTTTTCAAGTACCACTTATCTTCCTCTACATGGTTCCGCCTTCTCAGATGCAGAAATAGTCACTTTGGACGTGCAGTTCTCAGACTAAATATCAGCTTCCATCAAGGGCACGGTAAAGGGTGTCTGAGTGAATGTCATACATACCACTGTTTCTGCAAACACAGTGGCTATGTCCAAAATTGAAACCGCTGACAGAACTTCAGGCCTTAGCACTAAATTTGTGTTGTGGAAGAATATGCAATCTTATCTTGAGCTAATCACATAAGTCATTCAGTCTCTAAGAAAATATTCAGACAACAAATGCTACTGAAAAGCATTGGGTATGAAGGACTGGCAGATGGAACAAGATTTGTAATCATGCTCTGCACCTAAACAGAAAGGTGTTTGCCTACTGCACTCACACTATCAGCTCCTAGCCGACATCTAAAAGAATTACAGACCAAGAGGGTAAACAGGAAAAAGGTGGTCTTCCAATGTGGCAGCTAGCTGAATGCGTAAAGGCTTACTGTACAAATGACCATGTGAAAAGTCAGAGGAATTTACACTCATCTGTCTGCTTCCGCATCCCTATGCTCATACGGTAAGGTCATATATTGGACATATGGCTTATTGAAGGTTTAGGCTTGGTTTTCACTACGGATGACCGGCTAAAGTACCAATCTGTCTGACATACAACAGTGATCTCAGGAATCATCTCCTACCACCAAACCCTGCTCTCCTGTCAGACTAGCTTGCCCTCAGTTACGTATGGAGTGTTGAGTGCAGGCTCAGGAAATGGTGGCAAGATCCACTGTTGACCCCCCCACCAAACAATACACACAAAAAAAACCACACACAATGAACCATAAGCAAGTCAGCCTTGGGATGGAAGACCCGTCTCTCTTCAATGCGTCAAATTATACCAGACAGCAACTAACTGATGGTGGTGTGCCTCCAAGCTTTTATGCTGAGATGAACAAAAGGTGGCTCCATGGAAGGTGTGATTATAGTGCTCAGAGAGAATTTTCACAGATCTGGCCAGACCTCAAGTGAAAGCAGAAAGCAGAGAGACAAGTGTCACATAACACTATTAAAGATGATGCTGTCCCATATGGAGCCAGAAAAGACACTAGCCCTGCTCCTTCCTCTGTCTTAGAAATGGGCCACCATCCATGACAGCCAACTAGAAATGGAGCTCTGGTCATCATCCAGGAAAATGCCTGAACCTCCCTTCTAACTCTTGGGTCCTATATGTACATGCATGGGACTAGTATACAGGAGGAATTGGTCTGAATGTTGTCTGTACAAAAGAAGAGGAAACATTAGGGTGAGTGCTGGCATCCAACAGAAATCTCTACAGGTAAAATTCTGCACCAGATAATCCAGGTCCCACCAAAAAAGTGAACAAGAGCCTAATCCCCCCATGCCATGGATATTGGGACAAATTCTATCTATGATGGCTCCTCAGTGAAGGCTGATCAGTCCAGACGGGCAGGATAGACAGCCCTGACAGAAGCAAATGAGACAGCCCTGACCATATGTTGTTCTCACTGATCAGGCCAGGCAGAGAAAGGATCAGGCTTGGGGAAATTTGCAAGAACAACCTGTGATACAACTCCAAAGTGGGAGATAGGAGTGCACTTCTTCCATCCTCAAGCCCTCTGCACAGACTGAAGACTGGAGTGAAAAATTAGTCTAGCCCTTGGGAGTCCACGGACCTGCCTTTAGAACGTACATGTCTCGAGCAGTCCTCCAAGAAGAATCTGTAGCAAAACTCCAGCTCACCTGAAAGGTACTGGCAGAGACCCTCCTCAAGTTGTCCTATAAAGAGCCTTCTCCCTCCATTCCTCTTGAATTTTATGCCAAAGAAGAAACAACGGGCACATGTTTAGGAACATGCTGCCTTCAAGAGAAAGGAACAAAACCCAAACAGTGCAAGCACCAAACAAAAACTGGCAGTTGTGAGGGCTAATGTATTATGTAGTCGCTTAGATACGTCATAAAATACCAAGTCAGGGGGTGTAAAGTCCATCCTTGAGCACAGGAACTTCCACATAAAGAAGCTTAACTACTAACTGGCTAAGAGGATAAACACAACTAGGCCTAGGCTGGTGCTTTAGATTCTCAGAGTTCCCTTCCCAGAAAACTAAAGGAAAGAAACATTCCCCGACAACAAGCTACACAAAGAAACAGCTTGGACTAATTCACTGAACTGGCAAACAGGCATGACATCGGTAACAGCCAGGTTGCCAGGTGATAAAACATTTATACTGCGGGACTGCACACCAGCACACACAGACGAAAAGTCCAATGTTGGAATCGCATCATGTTCCTAAAGGGTGCATTCCTACACTGGCAAGGAACAGTCCCACCAGAAACCTAATAATGTTCAGTGGATATAAAGTGTACACACCCCTGTTAAAATGCCAGGTTTTTGTCCACAATACACCAATTCAAAACGTTTCCCACCTTTAATGTGATCTGTAACCTGTACAATTAATTTGAAAAACAAACTGATCAAAAAGTGAAGAAAATATGGGACAACAGTAGCGTAAAGTACAGTACAGTTGTGTACACCTACCATAAATGTAGATGTTCGAGTGTCTTCACTGTTGCAGTCATAACTGTAGGGTGTTCCTGCCGGCAGGCAGCCCGAGGTCGGCCAGAATTCCAAAGTCTGGATCCGGCGTCGGCTGTACCAGCAAGTACCCTGACGTCAGAACGCAGAGGTATAAAGCTGACAGCTGACGCCATCTTCTCCAGCCTTTCTTGCCCCAGATGTCAGAAGTCCCCCAAAGTAACCAAAAGGTGTCCAAAAAGGAAACACACATACACCACAAAAGAAGAGGAAGATAGAATAAGCAGAAAATAAGAGGGGATTGGTGGGAGGGAAACACCGACTGCAACAGTGAAGACACTCGAACATCTACATTTATGGTAGGTGTACACAACTGTACTAAGTTCTTCGTGTTTCACTGCTGCAGTCATAACTGTAGGGTGGAATCCCAAAGCTGTGATGAGGGAGGAGGTTATGTAGAAGGGGCAGCCAGAAGACCCTGCAAGACAGCAGAGGCAAAACCTGCCCTAGACTTAGAATAAAAAGGGAGATTATAGTGCTTAGAAAAAGTATGCACTGAACTCCAAGTGGCAGCTTCCAAAATGTCCTTGGTAGGAACTCCTCTGAGAAAAGCTGCTGAAGTGGCAGCTGCTCTAGTAGAATGACTTCTAACAGTACCTGGAATTTGCTTCCCAAAGTGAGAGTAACAAAACCTTATCCCATGAGCAATCCATTTGGAAATAGTTTGTTTAGAGATAGCCTTGCCTAGAGAACTGGAGGCATAAGAGATAAGCAACTGATCAGATTTTCTGAAATCTTTAGTTCTATCCAGGTAAAACCGTAGTTGTCTGTGTACGTCCAATGAATGTAAAATCCTTTCCCCCTTGTTTTGAGGATTTGGAAAGAAAGTAGGAAGGTGAATAGTCTGATTTAAAGCCACTTTAGAAATCACCTTAGGCATAAATGTAGGATTGGTCCTCAAGGCAACTCTGTCTTGGTGGAAAATAAGGTATGGTTCCACAGCCATGAGAGCTTGCAACTCTGAAACCCTTCTGGCAGAAGTCAAAGCTAATAAAATAGCTGTCTTCCAGGATAAGAACTTGATATCCGAAGCAGCCGTAGGCTCAAAGGGGGATACAGTTAGTTTTTAAAAAACATAATTAAGATCCCAAGCAGGAACAGGAGGAGTTCTGGGAGGTCTTAAATTCTTAGCCCCTCTCAAGAATTGTCTCACCAGCTGGTGAGAGAAGATGGGGGCATCAGTGTTGTAATGAGCCGAGATAGCAGAAGCATGAATTTTAATGGGAGAAAAGGAGAGGCCTTTAAGCAGAAGGTCTGAGAGATAAAGTAAAATGGAAGAAAAGTCAGGCAAAAGAGGATCAGAACCTCGATCCCGCATCCAAATACAAAATCATTTCCATTTAGAAGCATAGGATTTTCTAGTGCTAGGGCGCCTAGCTTCTAAGAGAACATCCAAAACTTGTTTGGGAAAAGCAGAAGGAATCAAAGGCCCTTGTAGAGCCAAGCTGCCCGGCAAAGAGTCTTGATTTGAGAGTGTAGCATCTGACCCTGATGCTGGGACAGAAGAGAAGGAAAGAGGCAGAATCCATGGAGGTTCCAAGAACAGGTGTTTTAAAGTTGGATACCAAAACTGCCGAGGCCAATTTGGAGCTATCAAAATGAAAATCTTGGGTTTGTCCTGTTTTATTTTCAGTAACACCAGAGGCAGAAGAGGAAGAGGAGGGAAGGCATATCCCGAAAGATTCCTCCAGCTGAAAGACAGGGAATCCACTTTCCAAGCTGCTTTGTGGAAGGACCTGGTGCAAAAGAGAGGCAGCTGATGATTGAGATGACATCCAAACAGATCTATCTGAGGGCAACCCCAAACTGCCGTAATCCTGCTGAATATGTTGGGGTCCAGCATCCATTCGTGAGGATCCAAAAGATTTCTGCTTAGGCTGTCTGCTAAGAGATTCTGTTTTCCTGGAATGAATTGAGCTTGAAGATGCAGATTCAGATTTAGAGCTGTGTCCCATAAACTCATGGCTAGTCTGCAAAGGGGGTAAGAGTGAGAGCCCCCCTGCTTGTTTATGTACCACATGACTGTGGTATTGTCTGTGCGAATCAGAAGGAGGCCTGGTTGCAAAAGACTCTGGAAGGCTAGCAGAGCATTTTTAACTGCCAACATTTCCTTCAAGTTGATGTGCCAGGGAAGATGCTTCTTTGTCCAATAGCCCTGCTGGCAATTGTTTAGGTAATGAGCTCCCCAAGCATAATCAGAGGCGTCTGTGGTTATGATCTGAACAGGATGAGGTAGACTAAAGGGATTCCCTTCGTTTAAAGCACAAGCCCTGGACCACCAGAGGAAGTCTTTTTGGAGGCAGGGAATCAGAGGTATCATTGCTTCCAGGCTGTGGTAATGCTTAGACCATACACTCTTTAGGTACCATTGAAGTTTTCTCATATGAAGCCTTGCATTTGGGATCAACAGGATGCAAGAAGCCATGTAGCCCAGGGTCTGCAGGAATTTCCTTGCAGTGAGCCGAGTCAAAGTAGCCAAGGTCTTGAAAATTGATGCCAGCTGTACCTGCTTTTCTGGAGTAAGGAAGGCCCTTTGTAGGCTTGTGTTTAGAAGAGCTCCCAAAAAGATCATTTGCTGAGAGGGGATCAAATGTGACTTTTTTGTGTTCACTGAAAATCCCAGAAGTAGGAGAAGACGCTGAACAAACTGCAGATGTTGAAGTAAAAGAACCTTGCTGTCCGCCTGAATAAGGCAGTCGTCCAGATAGGGGTAAATTTGAATCCCTTGGAGTCTGCAATAAGCTACTACTTGAGCCAGACACTTGGTAAAGACTCTGGCCGCAGTAGATAAGCCAAAGGGCAGTACAGAGAATTGAAAGGGTCTCGAACCTGCCTTGAATCTGAGGTATTTTCTGCGTTCCTGTCTGATGGGAATGTGTAAATAGGCTTCCTTCAGGTCCAATGTCACCATCCAAGCATCTTGGGAGAGCATGGGAAGAAGTTGTTGCAGAGTAAGCATCTTGAATTTTGGAATCTCCAGAAAGGTATTTAATACTGAGAGGTCCAGAATAGGTCTCCATGAGTTTTGTTTCCTTGGGACCAGGAACAGTCTGGAGTAAAAACCTTTTCCCATCTCTGGAAGTGGAACAGGCTCTATGGCTCTCATGGCCAATAAAGCGTCCAATTGATTTAAGGCCTCTGACCATTGATGTTTTGGCAGATCCGGCCAACCCGAAGACCTTGGCAGAGTATGAAAGTGGAATTTGTAGCCTCTTAAAATCACGTCTAAAACCCATTTGTCCTGGGTAATACGAGTCCAGTTTTGGTAGAAAAGAGAAAGTTTTCCTCCGAGAGGGGCTTCCAGGCAAGGAGGACCTGTAGCCCAACGGAGAGAGTCATTGGGTCTGCTTCTTTTGTTATTGAGGTCTGTCTTCTCCCCTTCTGGGTGAAAAAGCAGTCCATTGTCTTGACCTGTAAGAGGCCTGAGCCTGCGCCCGACCTCTGGAGCGTCTATATCTTCCCCTTTGAGGCCTGTCAGACGTGGGAAAGGACCAATTTTTGGAGGGCCAATTTCTAGAAAATCTAGGAGGCTGAACTTGTAAAAAATCTTTGACAGTCTGCATAGATTTTGCTTTTTCTTCCATCTTTTTAATAACCTCCTCAGCCTTGGATCCAAATAAAACATCATGCTGAACAGGGGCATCTAACAGTTTAGCCTTAACCTGCTCAGGTAAATTCTGCTCACAAAGCCAAGCATGTCTCCTGATGACAGTACCAGAGGCTGCGGCCCTGCAAGAAGCTTCCAAGGCATCAAAACCACAATGTAAACTATGTTTGCTAACTTGTTCAGTTGCATGCAATACATCCTGTAATTCCTTGTCCTCTGCACATGCAGGAAAGGTAGAGAGCATTTGCTTTAAAACAGACAAAAGAAATTGCTGATACTTGAACATGTGAAACTGGCAATTTAAAGCTCTAATAGAAAGAGTAGCAGAAGTGTAAACCTTTTTGCCCCACCTGTCCAAGGCACGAGAATCCTTTTCAGAGGGAATAGGATTTTTAGATGAAGCGGCCTTAGCAGCCCTAGAACCCTGAGAAATGGTTTCAGGATCAGTAGAAGGGTTTTTAAATAAGAATTGATGGGAGTCAGGGGACTCTGTAAAACCTATCAGGCTTAAAAGGAGCAGGCGGCAAAGAATCAGGATTCAAGTTAGCTTCAGAAAAAGCATCATCCACAATATCAAGTACAGGAGGAATAGCCAAAGGCCTGTGTTGAGGGAGAAGGAGAAATTCCCTAAGTCTCTTCTTGGAAGCAGAATAACCCTGACCTTCCCAATGAAAATGCTCCCTCATCTCATGTAAGGTTTCCCCAAAAGAGAAATCTTCAGGGGGAGAAGCAGAGGGAATAGAGTCCTCTGCATCAAAATCCTCATAAGGAGGAAAAGAATAATCCTGGTCAGAGGAAGAGACAGAAGACACAGAAGCCTGATCAGATGAATCATAAGGAATATCCTGTCTAGGCCTTTTTTCTGGATGAGGGTGAGAACCCCTAATCATTGTCAGTAAATCTTCAGCCATCCGTAGTAATTGCTTCTGGGACTTGGGAGCTGTATCCGAGGAAGCTTGAGCAGAAACCCTTGGTTTAACAGGAGTCTTTGACTTTGCCTTTGTAGAAATAGTGATGTGAGAAGGCCTGAAAACCCCCTCAGAAGCCAGTACCTGCACAGCGGTTCCGGACCCATCTGAAGGAGCGACGTCCAAAGGTCCTGCAGCAGATAAATACTAGGCCTAGAAGGCTCCCCATGGGAGTCCGTGTCGGCCATCGGTTCCGAAGTGGCAGACGACAGGGGCTGCAAAAGCGCCTTACTGACTACCGCCGAACCCGAAGCTGGCTCCGGCTGCAAAGTATCTTGTTTGGACCTCGGAGGCCTATCCTTGTCTTTGCGTTTCTTTTGAATTCCGGTTGTCAGTAAAGTATCCGACGACATCCTATAATTGAATCGTCTACCGAAATAATTCAAGGCCCAATCGTACCTACGCTTGATAGTGCGAGAATTAAGCCTGGCACAGAACCGACAGCAAGAAACATCGTGGTCAGGGCCTAAGCAAGGTAGACAGCAAGAGTGGAAATCTTTATGAGGTATTTGTTTTCCACACGATATACAATTATTAACTTTTTCTGACATCGGAGGAGCAAGAAAAAAGTTTCCTCAACGGGGTACTTAGCTTGAGAAGAGAAGTAGAAAACTTCGGACCGACGACAATCAAAGCACGTTGTTCTGAATGCGCCAACCAATGACTTGCGAGCTGCTTTCCACCGCACGGCAAGAAAGACTGGAGAAGATGGCGTCGGCTGTCAGCTTTATACCTCTGCGTTCTGACGTCAGGGTACTTGCTGGTACAGCCGATGGCGGACCCAGACTTTGGAATTCTGGCCGACCTCGGGCTGCCTGCCGGCAGGAACACCCTACAGTCATGACTGCAACAGTGAAACACGAAGAACATCTGGACATCCCTCCAAAATTGATGAAAAGACAAGACAAAAACTGGTCAGGGAGGCTGCCAAGAGACCTACAGCAACACTGAAAGAGCTTGGTTGTGTACTACATGTGACAATCTCCCGTATTCTCCATAGGTATGGATTATGGGTAGCGTTGCAAGACGGAAGCCTTTTCTTACACAGAAAAACATCCAGGCCTGGCTAAAATTTGCAAAACAATACATCAAGTCTCCCAAAAGCATGTGGGAAAATGTGTTATGGTCTGATGACACCTATGTTGAACCTTCTGGCCACACCACCAAAAGGTACATTTGGTGCAAAAAGACTTTGCATCACCAAAAGAACACCATCCCCACAATGAAACATGGTGGTGGCAGTATTATGCTTTGGGGTTGCTTTCCTTCAGCTGGAACTGGGGCTTTAGTCAAGGTGGAGGGAATTATGAACAGTTCCAAATACCAGTCACTTTTGGTCCAAAACCTTCAGGCGTCTGCTAGAAAGTTGAAGATAGAGGAATTTCACCTTTCAATACGGCAATGACCCTAAGCATACATCCAAATCAACAAAAGAATGGCTTCACCAGAAGAAAGTTAAAGTTTTGGAAGGGCCCAGCCAGAGGCCAGACCTAAATCCAGAAGAACATCTGTGGGGTGACCTGAAGAGGGCTGTGCACAAGAGATGCCCTTGCATTTTAACAGATTTGGAGCACTTTTGCAAGGAAGAGTTGGCAAATATTGCCAAATCAAGATGTGCCATGTTAAAAGACTCCTACACAAGAAGACTGAATGCTGTAATAAAATCAAAAGGTGCTTCAACAAAGTATTAGTTTAAGGGTGTGCACACTTATGCAACCAGCTTATTGTAAGTTTATTTTTTATATTTTTTTCCCCTAACAGATTTGTTTTTCATATGAACTGCTCAGGTTATAGGTCAAATTAAAGGTGGGAAAAGTTTTGAAATTATTTATTGTGGTCTCTTTTATATCACAAAAACCTGGCATTTTAACAGGGGTATGTACACTTTTTATAAACACTGTAGTTAAGCTCCAAATCTGTGGATGCTTCTAAAGGCACAACCTCAAGTTTCTCACACAGTTTTCCACAACTCCCTAACAAAATTATGGGACCTGCCAGCATGAGTCCTGGTCTTGAAATTCAATACTGCAGCCTCCAATAAAATTAGCTCACTAGCCAATCACTTAATTCATAAGTTACAAAATCAATTTACAAAGAAAATCAGCAACAAGATAACAGAAATATACAAAAAGGTACTTACCATTTTAATGTTGCACAATACAGTAAAGGATACATAGAAAGTTGGTTTGTAAACATCGCATTCTATATGGGCAAGGCTCTTAGAAATAAACTGTGCTTTAACCTTCTGTCCCCTCAGGACTATCTGCATTCTAGGTTTCAGATACAGAATACTGCAATATGCCTGATTAAAATAAAAAAAAATACATGCAACTGGAAGTCAAACAATTAAAATACAGCCATAAATTTATCAATTACATAAAAAGTCATTTCTACTACTACTGTTTCTGTGGTTTTCCACAAACAGTAACATTTGCAAGTCCTGAAAGCTGTCAAGTCCCCTTAGAAATAATCCACAAAAAGAGCATGACAATAGAATGTAATTTTTCTTCAAAATTCTTTCATTATATGATATGTTACATCTACTCTTTTCCCAAACCCCTCTTTAGGCAGTATTCTCCTTTCTTAATCTCCACTTATTAATAGTTTATAAAGATAGTACATTTAAGTCTACATTTCAGGATGTAATCCTTAAAACTATTCTCACCCTGGAAAGAAGAAACAGAGTACAAAGGATTAATCTTCAGCTAGTAGTTGTAGGAGAGACTTCCTCTGATGCCCTCCCTATGGAAGGAATGAAAACACTGTTAAAGTTTCAAGAATTTATTCAGTTAAGAAGGCAGATGGATGAGTGTTCTTGATTCAATACATTACATTAAACAGGTCCTTTTATTGATAGTTGCAGATAATGGTGGGATGGTCCTGGGGGCAGACTGGAAGAACATCTGGGAAACAGAAATAATGAGAAAGGGAAAGCAAAATGGAAGTTAACTTGACCATTTGTGGACTATGGCATAACTGGCCTGGCCTTCAGCAGGAATCAGGGAAATAAAGCCAGGGTACTACACTGGTTAGAGAGGCTGCATTAAGCAGTACCCCAAAACAATAAAAATTCTGTTTGCATCACAGCAGCTCAAAGACCACTTTGCTTAGCAACAGAAGGAAATGGCTGAACTAGTCCGCTCCAGAATGTGCATTATTATTAGGAAATTCACGTTGGTCTACTGCCACACACTCACTGCCTCCAAATAAAGTGGAAATAAATGTGACCCCTCTTGCTTGTTGATACACCTGACTGCAGACATGTCTTGTTTTATGGATATGATTCTTTTGGTAGAAGTCTAGAAAAGTTTAAAAGGACAGAAGAGAAGTTAGTTCTGTAAGCACACACATTGTAACATTAGACATTCTAAAGCAGGAGTATCTGAGTAGTACTCATGACCTATCGAAATTAAGCTAAGCCTACCAGCCATCCAATCAGCATGATTTCCAGTACTCAGGAATGTTTCAGCACAGGCTGGTTTCCTCCCAAACATGAGGACATATGCCTGCATCTTGAAAAACAGAAGTCAAGCTCACTCTGCCTTGTTTTTTTTTTCCTTTGCTGGTGAAGAAAATGGGGAGATGCCCTGTGAAGGTAAAAGGCCCCTTCCTTAAACATTCTTTTAACCTAATTAGCAAAAAAGAAAAGACTAGACAACCACATTTCCCCAGAGGACAGTTCCACCTGCAATTCATGATTTCAGCGACTGGACATGGACATCCACAGAAGTAATGGGGGGATAAGCAATCAACCCTTACTCCCTCACAGCTAAACCATGAATGAAGTACACGTTCTTAGGGAAATCATTTGTGTATGGAAGGTAGGCAGAAGGGAATTAATACTAGAACAATGACCCTATTTAAATATAAAAAGTTATGTACCTACCATAACTTGGAAACTATGCTATCCAGTCTCATTATTCATCACGGATGGCGCTCGGATCTGAGCTGGCAATTGAAGGACATATCCTGAGCTCAAGCTCCTCCCCTTCCCATAATGCCCTGCTGACCTGTAACTCTCAGATTGAGTTTTCTGGATAGAGAGAGTCAGCATAGCCTACCCATCACACTAAATCTCCTCAAGAAAAAAAATCCCTCTACAGCTACTAGGTCCTCAGAAGGAAGGCGGGAATGTAATGAATAATGACACTGGATAGCATAAATTCCAAGTTGTGCTAAGTACATAACTCTATCTGATGCTATCCGTGTCATTATTCATCATGGATGGGTCACCAATCCCCAACTACCATGAACCCTGGGTTGCCTCTGGAAAGGATATGCCAGAGCGCAGAGGAACCAAACAAAGACTTGTTCCTAGGCACGATTCTGAAGTTTTTTTGACGAAAGTGAAGATTAAACATTACTTGATGCTAGTCCAACTTAGTGTTAAACAAATGTGTGGGGATTAGACCAAGTAGAAGCACAAATCTCATAAGAAAGCTTAGCCAAGAAGGCAGAATACATAGCCACAGACCTAGTAGAGAGAGCTTTAACTGGTCTGGATAGCTCCATATGCCTATCATAAATATAGGAAATAGAGCTAGGGGGTCCATTGGGAAACAGATACCTTAGTAACTGCCAAGCCTTTTCTGGCCTGAGAAACTGCTATGAAGAGCTGATCCAACTTCCAAAATTCTTCAGTCCTCTTAAGATAAAAGCAAAGCTGTCTATGGACATCCAAACGATGTAAAAAAAAAATTATGTACTCACCATAATGGTCCAATGCTTGTTGTCCATAATCTCGCCTTCATTCTTGATGGTTGGGTTCAGAACCGAGCATCGGTTCTGACTCAGCCGCATACTAAAGGTCAAGAGCTTTCACTGACTTGAGGCTACACCTTAGCCCAAGAAGCATAGCGACTGTTACTCAGATCTCATT
Source organism: Protopterus annectens (assembly GCF_019279795.1). Lineage (NCBI taxonomy): Eukaryota > Metazoa > Chordata > Ceratodontiformes > Protopteridae > Protopterus > Protopterus annectens. The sequence continues at coordinate 1,746,758,000 of NC_056735.1, forward strand.
TGAGAAACCAATCACTAGACTATGCAACCCAATACAAGCACTACAACAGATCCTCTGCCCATAATTCCTAAGGCATGAAGGGAATCAGGAAACTTGTAGCCAATTTCAGAAAATTCCTCTCGATCCTCCAGGAAGGAGGGTGTGATGCAAAAATTGTAGGCAAGATTACGGACAACAAACATGGAATGTTATGGTGAGTACATAACTTCTTTATGTTATGTTGTCCTATCTTGCCTTCAATTTTGATGGTTGGGACAGCATCTCCAGCACCTTCTTTCTCGGGTGGCTCAAGGGAACAAACTCTTCAGGACAGTGGAACTAAAGGATGCCCTGTTCCGGGAGGCCATATCTACTTTGTAATGAGTGATAAAAGTATGAGAATTAACCCATGAAGCTGCGGCACAAATTAAATCCAAAGGGAACCTAGCTTGAAAAGCAGTGGAAGTCGACATAGATCTAGTTGAATGACCTCTAGTTTTTCCTGGCAGCTGTTTATTCAGAGTTACAGACATAATTAATGATGTTTGAAAGTGATTTTGATAAGGTGACTTTTGAAACTGAGGTTCCTTTTCTGTTTACTGAGAACGAAAAGTACAGTTGTGTACACTTACCGTAAATGTAGATGTTAGAGTGTATTCACTGTTGCAGTCATCACATTTGGGTTACCTGCTTGCAGGTAGCCCTCAGTCGGCGTGATTATCAGTGTCTTGGCTCCTGCGTCAGTTGCTGTTTCATCTTCCATGATATCAGGTAGTCAGGGGTATAAAGCATGCAGCCAACACCATTACATCAGTTTTATTTGCCCCATATGTCATGTGCCCCCATAATGGGAAGCAATTATATACAAGGTTACACCTCCAACAAAAAGCAAATACACCAGAAAGCTTTAAACAGAGTAAACAAGAATAGAGGTATAGTCAATAGAAGTCAAAGGGCTGGGGGGAGGGTAACCAGGACTGCAACAGTGAATACACCTGAACATCTACATTTATGGTAAGTGTACACAACTGTACTATGTTCTTCGTGTTTCACTGTTGCAGTCATCACATTTGGATAGATTCCCAAAGCGAAGGATGGGAGGAGGCAATTAGATAGCATTAGGACCAGCTATAAGGTCCTGCAAGACTGCAGTGGCAAAGCCAGCTCTGGATTTAGAAAAAATTGGCAAGTGGTAATTCTTGGTGAAGGTATGTATGGATCTCCAGGTAGCAGCTTCCAGGATGTCCCTGGTAGGAACACCTCTGAGAAAGGCTGTAGAGGTAGATACAGCCCTGGTGGAATGAAGTCTTATCCCCAGTGGGGTAGGTTTTCTATGGTGCAAATAGCAGAAATGAATGAAATGGCCTATCCACTTAGAAATGGTTTGCTTTGAAATGGCCATCCCCTCTGCCCCTGCAGTAAATGCAACCAGCAGCTGTTCAGATTTCCTGAGAGGTTTAGACCTGTGCAAGTAAAATCTAAGTTGTCTGTGCAGGTCCAAGGAGTGCAGTATTCATTCCCCTTTGTTCTGTGGATTAGAAAAGAAGGTTGGAAAATGAATGGACTGAATAAGGGCCACACTGGATACCACCTTGGGAATGAAGGAAGGATTGTTCCTGAGGGACACCCTGTCCGCATGAAAGATGATGAAAGGCTCCACTGCCATGAGGGCCTGTAATTCAGACACCCTTCTCGCTGAAGTAATGGCTACAAGGAAGGCGGTTTTCCAAGAAAGGAATTTCAACTCTGCATTTGCAGCTGGCTCAAAGGGAGGAAAGGGGAGCTTTTCCAATACAAAGTTAAGGTCCCAGGCTGGAGTAGGGGCTCTCCTGGGTGGTCTAAAGTTTGTGGCCCCTCTGAGGATATGCTTCAGCAGAGGATGAGAGAAGAGGGGTGGCTGTGTATTGTAACGTGCTGAAAAGGCAAAGTCATGAATTTTGATGGAAGAAAAGGAAAGGCCCTTGTTAAGCATCTCAGTTAAGTACTTAAGAATATGCGGTAAATTGGGCACCCTTGTGCCCACCCCCTGAGCCTGGCTCCAGGAACAGATTTTTTTCCATTTTTCAGCATAGGATTTTCTAGTACTAGGCCTCCTTGCCTCCAGAAGGACATCCATCACTTGCTTACTGAGGGATGGTAATGGAGAGATCAGGTAATTAGCCAGGTTCAAGGTTTAGGGTTTGAAGCTGTGGGTGCAGAATCTGGCCCTCCTGTTGTGACAGCAGAGTAGGGGTTCTGAGGCAGGTGTCAAGGTTCCAGCAGTGACACACTGCGCAACAGGGGGTACCAGTGTTGGCGTGGCCAGTCTGGTGCAATCAGTATTGTCCTTGGCTTGTCCTGTTTGATCTTTAGTAGCACTTTGGAGAGGACAGGCAGAGGGGGGAGAAAAGGCATAAACTGATAGGTTTTTCCAGGTGAAGGACAGGGCATCCACTTTCCAAGCTTGTTTGTGGGGAGTCCCTGTGCAGAATTTGTCCAATTGGTAGTTCTGAGGGGAGGTAAACAGGTCTATCTCTGGGCTCCCCCACTTGTTTCTCAACATGTTGAATATCTTTGGTTCCACTTTCCACTCATGTGGGTCCATGAGATTTCTGCTTAGGTCGTCTGCCAGTTAATTTGCCTGGCAGGAATTGAGCTTGTAGGTGCACTTGGTAGCTCAAAGTTGTGCTCCACAGAGCCATGGCTAGTCTGCAGAGAGGGTATGAGTGGGTTCCCTCCTGCTTATGTACCACACAGCAGTGGTGTCCGCCTTTACAAATAATTGTCCTGGAAGAATGTGGTCCTTGAAGGCTGCCAGAGCATTCTGTATAGCTAACATTTCTTTTTGATTGATATGCAGGTGCATTTGATTTGGGTTCCATTTGCCCTAAAAGCATGACCCTGCCAAGTGAGCCACCCCCCCATGCATAGTCTGATGTGTCTGTTGTCAGGGTTTGGGCGGCAGGGGGTAGAGTGAACGGCAGTCTCTTGTTTTGGTGACAGGCCTCTGCCCACCAAAGGAACTTATCTTTAGACAAGGAATGACAGGAATCATTGTTTCTAGGTCCTGAGAATGCTGACACCATAGAATTTTAGATACCATTGTAATTTTCCTCATATGCAGTCTTGCATATGGAATCAGTAGAATGCAAAAGGCCATGAACCAGAGGGCTTGCAGTATTTTCTTTGCAGATAGTTGGGTCTTTGTGGCCAGTAGTTTGAAGTAGGCTGTCAAATGAACTTGTTTCTCTGGCATGAGGTAGGCCATCTGGGAAGTTGTATTCAAGCTTGCTCCCAGAAACACACTTTGTTGACAGGGTACTAGATGTGATTTATTTTCGTTTATGGTGTACCCCAGAAAAGTTAGTAATTTCTTTACAAATGTCAGATGATACAATAGTCTGTCCTGGCTTTTTGCCTGAATTAGACAATCGTCCTGGTATGGGTATATTTGAATATTTCTTTGTCTGCAAAATGCAATGACTGGAGCTAGGCACTTTGTAAATACCCTGGGCGCAGCAGATAAGCCAAAGGGCAGTGGAGAGAACTGACCGTGCATGTAGCCTGCTCTGAAGTGTAGGTATCTTATGCAAGATTCCCCTATTGGGATGTGCAGGTAGGCTTCCTTTAAATCCAGTGTTGCCAAACAGGCATTTTTGCCTAGCATAGGAAGCAGCTGCTGAAGAATTAGCATTTTGAATTTTAGGATTTCCAAAAAAGTGTTTAGGATAGACAGGACCAGAAGAGGACGCCAGGAATTGTCTTTTCTGGGTACCAAGAAAAGTCTTGAGTAGAAACCTTGCCCCCATTCTTCTTCTGGGACAGGATGAATAGCTCTGATGCTTAGAAGAGAGAGAACTTGCCTTTGATCCTCTGCCCATTGATTTGGGGGTAGATCTGGCCAACCGTTTGGGGTTGGTTAAGGAGCGGAAGTGGAATCTGTATCCTTGGGAAACTATATTTAAAACCCATTTGTCTTGGGTAATGAGTTCCCAATTTTTTGCATGCAGGGTGATCTTTCCCCCTAAAGGGACAGTCAGTTGAGCAGGGCTTGGAAGGTTTAAAGTTAAGTCACTGTGACAGTTTACCATAGGGGGGTGTCTTACTACTCCCAACTTTGGAAGTGGGAGGCCTCCACTGCTTGGGCCTGTGAGTACCTTGGGACTGAAGCCTGGATGTTCTGCTGGTTCTGGGTTTGAACTGAGAAGGCCTGGAAGTGGCAGGAAAGGACCAATTCTTAGAAGGCCAATGCCTACTAAATATGGGAGGCTGTACCTGCAGGAAATCTAATAGTTTACATAGATTTAGCTTTTTCCTCCATATTTTTAAGTGCTTCTTCTGCTTTGTTGCGAAACAGGCGGTCTTGGTTTAAGGGAGCATCCAGTAATTTAGCTTTAACATGATCTGGCCAAGATTGCTCCTTAAGCCAAGCATGCCTTCTAAGTACAGACCCAGTGACAGCAGCAATGCAAGATGCCTTTTTAATGAATCAGAACCACACTGCAAAGTATGTTTTCCAACTTGTTCAGCAGAATGCATTAAATCCTGTAATTCTTTATTTTCAGCACAGCCAGGGATCAATATAATTTTCTGTTTAAGCAATACAATAATATGTTGCTGATACTTTAACATATGAAACTGGCAGTTTAAGGCCCTAATGGCCAAAGTTGCAAGAAGTGTATACCTTCTTACCCCATCTATCCAGGGCCCTGGAATCTCTATCAGAGGGAGTAGGGTTTTTAGCAGTAGTAGCCTTAATGCCCTTGGGTCCCTGTGAAATGGTCTCAGGATCCACAGTAGGACTTTTACAGAGGAACTTGTGAGAGTCAGGTACCCTGCAATACCCGTCAGGTTTTCTGGGAGCAAGAGGTAAAGTGTCAGGGGCCAGGCTAGATTCCAAGAAGGCATCATCTACAATGTCCAGTTCAGGAGGGATGGCTAAAGGCCTGTGATGAGGTAGGAGTAAGAATTCCCTAAGCTTCTTTTTGGAGTAAAGAGTAATCCTGGTTTTCCCAGAGGAAATGCTCCCTAAGAGTATGCAAGGTTTCACCAAGAGAGAAATCTTCTGGTGGGGAAGCAGAGGGAATGGAGTCATCTGCATCAGAATCCTCATAGGTAGACAAGGGCAACTCCTGGTCATCAGATAAAAAAGAAATTTCAGAATCCTGATGAGAAGGAAAATCAGTCCTAGGTCTCTTAGAGGGAGAAGGGTGGGTTCCCCTGATTAGAGTAATATTGTCTTCAGCCATTCTTATCATTTGTTTTTTAGGCATAGGGGACTGACCATGCGGTCTGGGTGTCTGTTTTCTAGGCATGGATCGAGTTTTAGGCCTTGAAGAAGAAGATGGCATCTATTTAATATGCAAGTCAGTAGGACTGAATACACCCTCTGAAGCTGGTGCCTGCATAGCAGCTCCGGACCCATCCAAGGTGAACACATTTGCAGGTTCCACAGTTGAAGAAGCATCTCGTGGTATACTGGACTCTGAATGGGTCTCAGTAGAGGCCTGCAAATCTGATGTAGTGGGTGTCAGTGGCTGTGAAAGCACCTCACTGAGTAACCAGCAAACTGGTGACTAGCTTAGGAGAAGAGTCGGCAGCTTTGGACCTATGCGGTCTGTCTCTGTCTATCTTTGCGTTTTATCGGAATGTCGGTAGTCGGGTGGCTTATCAAAGCCATTGCTGGATAATTGAACCAAGTACCAAAACATTTAGATGAAAAAATGAACCAATGACTAATAGTACAAGGTTTGAATAAGTCACAAAACTGACAGCGAGGTATGTCGTGGTCTGGGCCTAGGCAAGGAATGCAGTACGAATGAAAATCTTCGAGGTATTTGCTTTCCACAAGAAAATACAATTGTTAACCTTTACTGACATCGGTAAGGAGCAAGAAAAAGGATCCCCAACAGGGTACTTAGCTTATTTGAAGACTTCGGTTCTGAAACTCTAAAATGAATATTTCAGGAGTCTGCCAACCGGCACTTGCGAACTGCTTCTGCTTCGGGCACCGCACGGCAAGAAAGACTGATGTAAAGGAGTCGGCTGCATGCTTTATATCCCTGACTACCTGACGTCATGGAAGATGACACAGCAACCGACGCGGGACCCAAGACTGACAATCAAGCCGACTGAGGGCTACCTGCAAGCAAATAACCTAAATGTGATGACTGCAACAGTGAAACACGAAGATCATCAAACAGTTGGCCAGATTTTCTACATTCCTTTGTCCTAAGTAAATAAAAACGTAACTATCTATGGACATCCAACTGGAGAAGCTTGTATTCTGCCTTGTTACCATGACTGAAGAAAAATATGGGTAGCTCAAGAGACTGATTTAAACTGGCCTCAGAAAGTACAGTTGTGTACACTTACCACAAATGTAGACGTTCCAAGTGTATTAATTTTTGCAGTCATCACACTTGGGTTATCCTGCCAGGGGTAGCCCTCAGTTGGCTCGAATACCAGAGGCTTAGTATTTCTCTGTCGGTTGCTGTCGCTTCAGGACTGACGTCAAATCGTCAGTAGTATAAAATCAGGCAGTCAATGCCATTACATCAGTTTTTCTTGTCCCAAATGTCAGGAGCCCCCAAATAGGGAGCTAGGATATGGTGGAAGACCACCAGTAGAAAGTAAATACCAAAAATTCCTATAAGGAGTGGAGAGAGAGAAAGAGACAAGGGGGGTGGAGGGCAGGAAACCAGGACTGCAACACTGAATACACTAGAACATCTACATTTATGTTAAATGTACACAATTGTACTATGTTCTTCGTGTTTCACTATTGCAGTCATCACACTTGGGTTGATTCCCAAAGCTGAAGAAACTGGCAGAGGCAAGCAAGATTACTGGGGACTGGCTAGGATGCCCTGCAAGACTGTTGTTGCAAAGCCTGCACTGGATTTGAGAAAATAGGCAGGTGGTAATGCTTGGTGAAGGTATCGACAGAACTCCATGTTGCAGCCTCCAGGATGTCCCTGGTATGGACACCTCCAAGAAAAGCTGCAGAGGTGGACGTTGCCCTGGTGGAATGCTTCCTGACCCCATTAGGGGGAGGTTTCCCGTGGTTTTTGTAGCAGAAACGGATACAGTGTGCTTGGAGATTGGATATGGCCTTGCCTTCTGCCCCTGCTGACTAGCGACTGGTCAGTTTTTCTAAAAGATTTAGTCTTATCCAGGTAGAATCTCAGCTGTCTGTGCACATCTAGAAAATGTAGAATCCTTCCCCCCTTGTTTTGTGGGTTGGGGAAAAAAGTGGGCAAATGAACTGATTGGTTGAGAGCCACACTGGACACCACTTTATGCATGAAAGTTGGGTTAGTCCTGAGGGAGACCCTGTCAGCATGAAAAATGATAAAGGGCTCCACAGCCATGAGTGCTTGTGGCTCTGAAACTCTTCTAGCTGAGGTGATGGCCAGAAACAAGGCTGTTTTCCAAGACAGAAATTTTAACTCTGCTGAAGCTGCAGGTTCAAAGGGGGGTAAGCGTGAGCTTTTCCAACAAAAGTTAAGGTCCCAAGCTGGGGTAGGAGCTCTTCTGGGTGGACTTAAATTGGTAGCCCCTCTTAAGAACTGTTTGATAAGAGGGTGAGAAAAAAGAGGTGGCTCTGTGCTGTAATGAGCAGAGATGGCAGAGGTATGAATTTTAGTAGAAGAGAAGGATAGGCCCCTGTGTAGTAGGTCTGCTATATAGTCCAGGATGAGAGGTAGTGAGGGCTGTGCTGTTTCAGCTCCTTTAGCCCGGATCCAAGTGCATTACCTTTTCCATTTTTCAGCATAGGATTTTCTAGTGCTGGGGCGTCTTGCCTCCTGTATAACATCCAGGACTTGCTTGCATAAGCTGGCAAATGGAGGAGAGGTCAGAGAATAAGCCAGGCTGCCTGGTTCAGGGTCTGCAGTTGTGGATGCATGGGTCAGGAGAGTTGGGATCTGAGGTACGTGGCAGGGGTGACCGACTGCGCAGCAGTGGGTACCAGTGCTGGCATGGCCAGTCTGGGGCAATCAAGATTGCTCTGTTTTTCCTCCCTTATTTTGAGTAGTACCCTTGAAAGTAGTGGTAGAGGGGTAAATGCATAGATAGAGAGGTTTATCCAGTGGAAGGATAGAGCATCGACTTTCCAGGCCTTGCTGTGAGGTTCCCTGGTGCAGAATTTGCTGAGCTGGTGATTGTTGTGGGAGGCAAAGAGGTCCACCTTTGGGGTGCCCCATTTCTGGGTTATCAGGTTGAAGGTGCTGTGGTGTAGCTGCCACTCATATGGGTCTAGGGGGTTTCTGCTTAGGTTGTCTGCCAGAGAGTTTTGGGAGCCTGGCAGGAATTGTGCTTGTAGATGAATTTGCATAGCAGAAGCAGTGTTCCAAAGGGTCATGATGAGCCTGCAGAGGGGATAAGAATGAGTTCCTCCCTGCTTGTTGATGTACCACATCACTGTAGGGTTGTCTGTTTTGATTACTAGAGGCCCCGAAAACAGTAGGGGTCTGAAAGCTGTCAGAGCCTGCTGAACAGCTAGCATCTTTTTGATGTGCAGATGTATTTGGGTTGGGCCTCAATGGCCCTGAATGCATCTGCTGTACTGGTGAGCATCCCAGGTATAATCTGATGGATCTGTGGTTAGGGTCTGGGTGGCATCGGGTTGTGACAAGGGACGACCCTTGTGGTTGCATGCTGCTGCCCACCAAAGAAAATTTTTCCTTAAACAGGGTATCATAGGTATGATAGTTTCCATGTCCTGAGAGTGTTGACACAAAATGCTTTTTATGTACCGTTGAGGTTTCCTCATATGCAGTCTGGCATATGGAATAAGTAGAATGCAGGATGCCATGAACCCTAGAGCTTGCAGGATTTTCCTTGCAGATAACTGGGTTCTGGTGGCTAGTTGAGAGAAGTAGCCTGTCAGATAGGCTTGTTTTTCTGGAGTAAAGAATCCCATTCTGGGATGCTGTGTCCAGGCTTGCTCCCAGAAATACAAACTTTTTAAGTGGGTACTAGTTTGGAAATCCTTTCGTTTATAGTATACCCTAGGGAGGTCAGTAGGTCCTTTACAAAGGTCAGGTGCTGTAAAACAGCTTTTCCTGTCTGCCTTAAGCAGTCATCTAAGTAGGGGTAAATTTGAATATTCCTTGGTCTGCAAAAAGCAATGCCTAGAGCCAAGCATTTTGTGAAAACTCTGGGAGCAGTGGATAAGCCAAAGGGAAGCAAAGAGAACTGAAAGTGCATAGATCCTGCCCTGAAACGTAGATATTTCGTGCAGGAATCCCTGATTGGGATGTATAGATAGGCCTCTTTTAGGTCTAGGGTGTCTAACAAGCATCCTTGGATACCATAGGAAGAGGCTGCTGGAGGGTGAGCATTTTGAAATTTGGTATCGCTAGAAAGGTGTTTGGAATAGATAGATCAAGGATTGGGCACCAGGTGCCCCCTTTTCTGGGTACCAGGAACAGTCTGGAATAGAAAAGTACAGTTGTGTACACTTACCATAAATGTAGATGTTAGAGTGTATTCACTGTTACTGTCATCACACTTGGGTTATCTGCCTGCAGGTAAGCCCTCAGTCGGCCCGAATACTAGAGTCTTATGATTTCTGAGTCAGATGCTTTCGCTTCTTCCATGACGTCAGGGGTATAAAACAGGCAGCAAGTGCCATTACATCAGTTTTTCTTGCACCAAATGGTAGGACCCCCGAAACAGGAAGCAAGTACATGGTATGGAAAACCACCAGTAAAAAGTAAATACCAATGCCATTAGGAATGGCCATAGAGAAAAGAGGAAGAAAGACAGAGAAAGCCAGGGGACTGGAGGTAGGGAAAAGTACAGTTTTGTACCTACCATAAATGTAGATGTCCGATAGATATGCAACTGCAGTCCTTACATATGGGTTGTCCTGCCTCAGGCAGCCCTTCGGTCGGCCGGATTCCAAAGTCTGGGTCCGGCGTCGGCTGATTTCGCCTCCTCCCTGACGTCAGAGCGGCTGGGGTATAAAGGCATCCGCCGACGCCATCTTCTTCAGTGTTTCTTGCCCCCAGATGCCAGGTGCCCTCCAAGGAAGGCTAAATTTTGTGAATGGATAAGCAAAAATTTCAAGACATGCACAACAGTAATAAACAGATGCACCATAACAGATATCCCCAGCTGAATAGGAGAGGGGGAAGGACCCTAGGGAACAAACAGAGGGGTAGGAGGGAGGGAAAACATGACTGCAGTTGCATATCTACCGGAAATCTACATTTATGGTAGGTACAAAACTGTACTATGTCCTTCAAGAATGCAACTACAGTCCTTACATATGGGTTGAATACCATAGCCAAGCTGGGGGTGGTAGGATCTAAGCAAGGGATGGTGTAGCTAAAAGACCCTGCAGGACTGCAGAAGCAAAGCCTGCTCGGGATCTTGAGTAAAAAGGCAGGTTGTAGTGTTTGGTAAATGTATGCACGGAGCTCCATGTAGCAGCCTCTAGAATGTCCTTTGTAGTCACCCCTCTTAGAAAGGCTGTGGATGTGGCTATAGCTCTGGTTGAGTGTGGTCTTACATTGGCTGGCACACACTTTCCATGGAAGGAGTAACAGAATCTGATGCAGTGTCCAATCCATTTTGAAATTGTTTGTTTGGAGACTGCCTTTCCTTGCACTCCGGCAGCATTGGCTACAAATAGTTGGTCAGACTTCCTGGTGGTCTTTGTTCTGTCTAAGTAGTAGCGTAATTGTCTGTGTATGTCTAAAGTATGCAGCAGCTTTTCCCCTTTATTTTGAGGTTTGGGAAAGAAGGTAGGCAGGTGAATTGCTTGATTTAAAGACACCCTGGATATCACCTTTGGCATGAATGAAGGATTGGTCCTTAGAGAAACTCTGTCCTGATGGAAAATGAGAAAGGGAGGTACTGCCATGAGGGCCTGTATCTCCGAGACTCTTCTTGCTGAGGTAACTGCCAACAGGAAGGCTTATTTCCAGGAGAGGAATGGCATTTCTGAAGTTGCTGCTGGTTCAAAAGGAAAAAGAGTTAACTTTTCCAAGACGTAGTTGAGGTCCCAATGCAGGAACTGGTGGTTTTCTGGGAGGCTTGATATTCTTTATCCCTCTTAGGAACTGTCTTAGCAAGGGATGTGAAAACACAGGTGGATCACAGTTGAAGTTTGCTGAGATTGCTGAAGCGTGTATTTTAATGGATGAATATGAGAGGCCCTTATGAAACATTTCTGCCAAGTATTCTAATATCTGAGGTATGCTCATCACTGATGCATCCTGTCCCTTTTTGGCATTCCAGATGATGAATCTCTTCCATTTGGCCGCATAGGATTTTCTGGTGGAAGGTCTGCGTGCTTCCAGCAAGATTTCCTGAACTTTTTCGGAGAGGGTGTCATGGGACAGAGTCATGGAACCCTCCAAGCTGCCAGTTGTAATGTTTGCAGGTTTTGATGAACAGTCCTGTAATTGTGTTGTGTTAGGAGCAGAGGCCATTGGGGCAAGGGCCACGGTTTGGAGTGAGTTATGCTCAGTAGCAAGGGATACCAATGCTGCCTCGGCCAGACTGGAGCAATCAGTATTCCTTTTGGTTGCTCTGCTTTGATCTTCAGTAACACCTTGGTCATTAATGGTAGAGGAGGGAATGCATAGATTTTCAGGGCATTTTTCCCAAAGAGCCATTGTTAGTCTGCAGAGGGGATACGAGTGAGTGCCTCCTTGTTTGTTTATATACCACATGACAGTGGTGTTGTCTGTCCTTATTAGCAGATGACCTTGTTGAAGAGATTTTCCAAAGGCTTCTATGGCATGCATCACTGCCAGCATCTCTTTTTGATTTATGTGCAGAGGCATTTCCTTGGGAGTCCATTGGCCTTGAATGCATCTGTCCTCCATGTGCGCCCCCATCCATGGTCTGAGGAGTCTGTTGTAATGGTTTGACTTGCTTGAACTTTGTTGAAGGACATGCCTTGGTTTAACTGGCTTGCTTGAGCCCACCACAAAAATTCCCTTTGCAGGCATGGAATGAGTGGTATTACGTCTTCCAGGTTGTGGCTGTGTTGAGACCATAAGCTTTTTAGATACCACTGTAGCTTCCTCATGTGTAATCTTGCCAGGGGGATCAGAAGGATGCAAGATGCCATGAAACCCAGGGCCTGCAGGATCTTCCTTGCGGTCAGCTGGGTATGTTTTGCTAGGCTTTTGAAGTAATCTGGTAAATGCTGTTGTTTCTCCTCTGTGAGGAAAGCCATTTGTGATTGTGTGTCCAGTTTTGCTCCTAGAAAAAAAAATCTTTTGGGATGGTAATAGCCTTGATTTTTGAATGTTGACTGTGTATCCCAAAGCCTGTAGCAACCGAATGACATAGTCCAAGTTTTTTTATCAATATTTGTTTGCTGTCTGCTTGTATGAGGCAGTCGTCCAGGTAAGGGTATATTTGAATCCCCTGGAGTCTGCAATGTGCAACTACTGATGCCAGGCATTTTGTGAATACTCTGGGCGCAGTAGATAAGCCAAACGGCAATGCTGAGAATTGATAATGCTCTGTTCCTGCAAGAAATCTGAGGTATCTTCTGCAGCTGTGTCTGATTGGGACATGCAGGTATGCCTCCTTGAGGTCCAGAATAACCAGCCAAGACCCCTTGCCCAGCATGGGAAGGAGTTGCTGCAACGTCAGCATTTTGAATTTTGGCACAATGAGAAAGGTGTTTAGAATAGACAAGTCCAGTATAGGCCTCCATTGCTTTTCTTTTCTTGGAACAAGGAACAGTCTTGAATAGAATCCCTGGCCTTGTTCCTGTGGAGGTACTTTTTCTATAGCTTTTATTTGTAACAGCTTTGCAACTTGTAAGAGAGCCTCTGCCCTTTGATTTTGTGGCAGGTTTGGCATGCCTTGTCTCGTTGGTAAGGTGTGGAAGTGGAACCTGTAACCTTTGTCCATTACGTCCAGAATCCATTTGTCCTTGGTTAAAATGTGCCAGTTCTTTGAGAATAAGGATAATTTTCCGCCTAGAGGAGCTTCTCTTTGAGCCTTGGTAGGCGGATTGATAGTCAAGTCATTGTGATTGTCCCTGTGGTGCAGGCGAACTCCCTGCTCCACTTCTTTGATTTGGTGGTTGCCATTAGCGGCCCCTGTAGGAGCCTCGGTATTGCCGTCTACCTCGAGCACGCCTGTTCTTTCCCCTTTGAAACTTGTCCGAGTCTGGGAAGGACCAATTCTTAAAAGGCCAATTCCTACTGAATCTGGGAGGTTGAACCTGGAGGAAATCCTTGACAGTCTGTACTGATTTTGCCTTTTCTTCAATAGACTTCAGCACATCCTGTGCATTAGCACCAAAAAGCTTCTGTTTTTCCAGAGGTGCATCCAGGAGCTTAACTTTAACATGGTCTGGCAGTGGCTGTTCTTTCATCCAAGCATGTCTACGTATAATGGCCCCTGTCATGGCTGCCCTACATGAAGCTTCCAATGCATCACAACCACACTGTAGAAAATGATTGCTAACCTGCTGAGTGTTATGAACCAAGTCCTGCAATGCCTTTCTATCTATAGGCTCAGGAGAGGCTAACTTTTTCTGCAAATCATCCATTAAGAAATCCTGGTACTGAAACATATGAAAAAGGCAGTTAAGTGACCTCATGGCAAGGGTGGAAGAGGTATAAACTTTTTTGACCTCATGGCAAGGGTGGAAGAGGTATAAACTTTTTTGCCCCATCTCTCCAGGGACCTAGCTTCCCTATCAGTGGGTAGAGGGTTTTTGGCCGAGGAAGAAGCCACTGCCTTGGGGCCCTGTGAAATGGTCTCTAAATCCACAGAGTGGGCCTTAAAGAGATGCTTATGGGTTTCAGGGACCCTGTAATATATCTGTCAGGTTTGACAGGAGCAGGAGGGAGAGAGAGAATCAGGCGAAGCACTGGAGTCTGAGTATACATCATCAAGGACATCCAACACTGAAGGAATAGCTAAAGGTCTGTGTTGGGGCAGCTTAAGGAAGGTACGTAGCCTTTTCCTGGAGTCAGAGAATTCCTGACCCTGCCACTGAAAATGTTCTCTCATGGAGTGGAGAATTCACCAAAAGAAATATCCTCTGGAGAGGAGGCAGAGGGAATAGAATCCTCAGCATCCAAATCCTCATAGGCCTGGAAGGATTCTTCCTGGGTATCTGAGTGCTCTGAATCCCCAGAGGCTTCATCTGAGGAGAGGGTGTCTGTATGCTCAGTTCTAGGCCTTTTATCTGCAGGCAGCTGAGAACCTCTGTCCGGGTGCGGCTGAGAACCTCTGATAAGAGAGATTAAATCTGCAGCAAGAGTCATGATCTGTCTATCAGAAGAGGGACCCTGAGCAGTAGGCTTAGGGTGGGCCTTGGCCTGGCTGGCAGCCTTAGCACGTGCAAAGGCCTTGATGGACATGGATACCGGAGGCCTAGCTGCCCCACGTGCAGGGGTAACCTTGTCCACAGGAATGGTGTTGGGTAAATCCAGAGCTTCGGTTTCTGGAGGAAAATCAACAACCGGCACTGGTGTAATCTCGGGGACCGAAGAACGCGTTAAAGCGGTGTCGTCGGCCTGGGGCGGTAGAATTACTGCTTCCGAAAGGACCGAAACACTCGCGGAGGGCTTAGGAGTAGTATCGGTGGAAGACGCGGGCTGAGGATGTCGGTCCCGGTCCTTGCGTTTTTTGGTAGATTGTGTTGTCGGTTGTTCCGACGGCATGATACAAGCAAAGGATTCGCCAAAAAAGTCTTCGGCAAATTCTGCCCGGCGCTTGAGTGTGCACTTATTAAAGCAAGCACAGGCCGAGACGTCGTGGTCTGGGCCCAGGCAAGGGAGGCAGTAAGAATGGAAGTCCTTATGAGGTATTTGTTTACCACAAGACAATTATTAACTTTTTCAATTTTTTCTGACATCGGCTGAGGCAAGAAAAAATGTTCCCCAACGGAGTACTTAGCTTTTAGATGACTTCGGTAACTGAAACACAGGAGCTGACCGACCGGCACTTGCGAACTGCCTCTGCTTCGGGCACCGCGCGGCAAGAAAGACTGAAGAAGATGGCGTCGGCGGATGCCTTTATACCCCAGCCGCTCTGACGTCGGGGAGGAGGCGACATCAGCCGACGCCGGACCCAGACTTTGGAATCCGGCCAACCGAAGGGCTGCCTGAGGCAGGACAACCCATATGTAAGGACTGCAGTTGCATTCTTGAAGGACATCCAGGACTGCAACAGTGAATACACTCAGACATCTAAATTTATGGTAAATGTACACAAATGTAATATGTTCTTCGTGTTTCACTGTTGCAGTCATCACACTTGGGTTGATTCCAAAGCTGAGGAAGGGTGGAGGCAGTCTAGAAGTGTTAGGGCTGGCTAGTAGGCCTTGCAAGACTGCTGTAGCAAATCCAGCTCTGGATTTAGAATAAATTGGTATGAGGTAACGCTTGGTGACTGTGTGTACAGAACTCCAGGTAGCAGCTTCCAGAATGTCCCTGGTAGGGACTCCCCTGAGAAATGCTGTAGAGGTGGAAGTAGCCCTAGTGGAATGTGATCTGATCCCCTGTGAGGTAGGTTTTCCATGGTGCTTGTAGCAGAAATGGATGCAGTGTACTATCCATTTGGAAACAGTTTGCTTTGAAATGGCCCTACCCTCTCTGCTCCTGTAGCAAAGCCGACTAGCAGCTGGTCAGATCTTCTGAATGGTTTAGTCCTGCCATGGTAAAACCTGAGCTGTCTGTGCACATCCAAGGAGTGCAGGACCCTTTCTCCTTTACTCTGAGGGTTAGGAAAGAAGGTTGGCAAATGGATGGACTGGTTTAGAGCCACACTGGACACCACCTTAGGCATAAAGGATGGGTTAGTCCTGAGGGAAAACCTTTCAGCATGGAAAATAATGAAGGTTTCCACAGCCATTACTGCCTGTAAATCCAACACTTTTCTTGCTGAAGTTTTAGTTGAAAGCAGGGCTGCTTTCCGAAAGAAGAATTTTAACTCTGCTGACGCTACAGGTTCAAAAGGGGGAAGTGTGAGTTCTTCCAAATACAAAGGTAAGGTCCCAGGCAGAGGTGGGTGCTCTCCTAGGGGGCATTAAGTTGTTAACCTCTCTCAGGAACTGTTTGATGAGAGGGTGAGGAAATAGAGGTTGCTCAGTACTGTAATGAGCTGAGATGGCAGAGGCATGAATTTTAATGGAGGAGAAGGATAGGCCTCTGTGGAGTAGCTCTGCTAGGTAGTCCAGGATTAGAGGTAAGGCGGGCACTGCTGTGTCCTTCCCTTGAGACAGATTCCAAAAACAAAACAAAACATAACATCTTTTCCACTTTTCAGCATAGGTTTTCCTAGTACCGAGCCTTTTGCCTTCAAGAATGACGTCCAGCACCTGTTTGCCAAGGGTTGCTGGTGGAGTATTCAAGGGAGAAGATAAGCAGCAAGGTTTAGGTATTGCAATGGTGGATGCAAAATCTGTCCCTCCTGCTGAGACAGCAGGGTAGGAGTCTGGTGAAGGTGCTGTGGTGGCACTGTTGTCAGCCTGCCCAAGAGTGGGTACCAGTGCTGACGTGGCCAGTCTGGGGCAATACGAACTGCCTTGGCTTGTCCTGTTTTATCGTTAGCACTTTTGAGAGGAGCAGCAGAGGGGCGGAAAGGCATAAATTGAGAGGTTTTCCCATTGGAAGTATAGGACATCCACCTTACCAGCTCTGCTGTGAGGGTTCCTGGTGCAGAATTTGCTCAACTGGTGGTTCTGGGGGATGGCAAATAGGTCCACCTCAGAAGGTTGAAGGTGGTGCGCTACAATTTCCACTTGTGTGAGTCTAGGAGATTTTTGCTTAGGTCTGCCAGTGAATTTTGTTTGCCTGGCAGGAATTGAGCTTGTAGATGCACTTGGTTGCTCAAGGCAGTGTTCCACAGGGCCATAGCAAGCCTGCAGAGAGGGTATGAATGTGTTCCACCTGCTTGTTTATGTACCACATAATTGTGGTGTTGTCTGTTTTTATAGGCAGTTGCCCTGGAAGGATTAGGTATTTGAAGTCTGTCAGAGCATTCTGTACAGCTAGCATCTCTTTTTGATTGATGTGCAGGATAATCTGGGCTGGGATCCAGTGGTCCTGAATGCACTTGCCTGCCATGTGAGCCCCCCATGCATAGTCTGATGTGTCTGTTGTCAGTGTTTGGATTGCGAGGTGTTGAGTGAAAAGCAGTCCCTTGTTGTGGTTGCATGCTTCTCCCCAGCAAAGCAACTCTGCCCTTAGACAAGGTATGATTGGAATGACCATTTCCAGGTCCTGAGAATGCTAGCACCAAAGACTTTTTAAGTACCATTGGAGTTTCCTCATATGCAGTCTTACATATGGAATTAGCAGAATACATGAGGCCATTAACCCTAGGGCTTGCAGTATTTTCCTTGCATCCAGCTGGGTTCTGGTGGCCATTTGAAGTAATTTGTCAGATAGACCTGTTTTTCTGAAGTGAGCAATGCCATCTGGGTAGCTGTGTCCAAGCTTGCTCCCAGGAATACAATTTTTTGAGTGGGAAATAGTTGTGATTTCTTTTCGCTGATGGTGTACCCCAATGAAGTGAGAAGGGTTTTTACAAATTCCAGGAGCTGAAGTAACAATTCCTGACTGTCTGCCTGAATCAGGCAGTCGTCCAAGTATGGGTACATTTGGATATTTCTCTGCCTGCAATATGCAATGGGCTGGGGCCAGGCACTTTGTGAATACTCTGAGCGCAGTAGACAAGCCAAGAAGTGCAGAGAACGGATAGTGCATAGAGCCTGCCCTGAAGTGTAGATATTTTCTGCGTGACTCCATTATGGGGATGTGCAGATAAACTTCTTTTAAGTCTAAAGTGACTAACCAGGCATCCTTAGCTAGCATAGAGAGAAGCTGTTGCAGGGTAAGCATCTTGAACTTTGGGACTACCAGAAAGGTACTGTGAGTTGATGGATCCAAGATTGGGCACCAAGAGCCCGCTTTTCTGGGCACCAGGAAAAGTCTGGAGTAGAAACCCTGCCTCCTTTGTTGTGCTGGAACTGGCTAGAGAGATCGGATATTGATCAGGGAAAGTACTTGCTTTTGAGCCTCTGCCCACTGCTTTGGAGGAAGGTCTGAAAACTCGCTTGGGCTTGGCAGTGTATGGAAGTAGAATCTGTACCCCTGGGATACAGTGTTTAAGACCAATCTGTTCTGAGTAATGGACATCCAGATTTTTTGCATGAAGGGCAAGTTTTCCTCCTAGGGGCAAAAGTAATGGGGAAGGGCTGGGAAAGGTAAATGAAAAGTCATTGTGAACTTTTTCCATAAAGGGGTGGCTTAACATTCCCTGTTTTTGAGGTTGGGGCATTCCATTGTTTAGATGCCTGCATACCCTGAGACTGTAGTCTGGATGGCCTGTTTCCCCCAAGTTTGGTCTGAGAAGCCCTGGAAGGGGCTGGAAAGGACCAGTTTTTAGAAGGCCAAAGCTTACTGAAGCTAGGTGGTTGCACTTGTAAGAATTCTTTAACAGTTTACATAGATTTGGCTTTTTCTTCCATCTTTTTAAGAACCTCTTATGCTTTGGTGCCAAACAGTCCTTACTTAAAGGAGCGTCTAGTAATTTGAATTTGACATGATCAGGCAAGGTGTGTTCCTTCTGCAAAGCATGCCTTGTCAATACAGACCCAGTGACTGCAGCCCTACAAGATGCTTCTAGGGCATCAAAGCAACACGGTAAAATATGCTTACTACCTTGGTTTGCAGAACGCATTAGCTCTTTTAAGTCGATTTTCTGCACAATCTGGATGTAACACCATTTTTTGTTTAATTGGTTCTATAATATGCTGCTGGCACTTCAACATGTGAAACGGGCAATTTAATGCTCTGATGGCAACAGTTGCAGAGGTATACACCTTCTTACCCCATCTGTCTAAAGCTCTGGAATCACTGTCTGAAGGGGTAGGATTTTTGGCTGTAGTAGCCTTTATACCTTTAGGTCCCTGGGAAATGTTTTCTGGATCCACGGTAGGATTCTTGAGAAATTTGTGGGAATTGGGTACTCTGTGGTACCTATCAGGTTTCCTAGGGGCTGGCTTAAAGCATCCGGTGTAAGACTGGATTCTATAAAAACATCATCTAAAACATCCAGGACAGGGGGTATAGCTAGAGGCCTGTGCTGAGGAAACTCTAAAAACTCTGAGTCGCTTTTTGGACTGAGGGTAGGCTTGGCATTCCCAGCGGAAATGCTCTCTTAAAGTATGCAAAGTTTTACCAAAAGAAAAATACTCTGGAGGGGAGGGCAGAGGAAATTGATTGCTCTGCATCAAAATCATTATAGGTTGATAAGGGCATGTCCTTACAATCAGAAGGGTCAGTCATCGGACTTCTGGTCTGTAGAATCAGCAGGAAATTCAATTCATTGTCTCTTAGCAGGGGAAGGCTGGATTCCCCTAATTAGTGTAATAGTGTCTTCAGCTATTCTAAGCATTTGTTTCTATGGCATGGGAGCTTGAGCAGGTGTTTTGGTCGTCGGTTTTCCAGGCGTAGTGAGTACTCTGGGCCTCAGAAACTCTGTAGTTTTAGCGAAAAACGAAGTTGCCGGTTTAATTTGAACATCGGCAGGTTGGAAAACACCCTTAGAAGCTGGTGCCTGCACAGCAGCTCCAGACTCATCCAAGGTAGAGACATCCGCAGGTTCCATAGTTGAAGAAGCATCTCACGGCATACCAGACTCCAAATGGGTCACAGCAGAGGACTGCAAATCTGCAGAAGCAGGCATCAGGGTCTGTAAAGGCACCTCACCGAGTACCGGCGGACTGGCGACTAGCTTAAAGGAAGCGTCGTCAGTTTTGGACCTATGTGGTCTGTCTCTATCTTTATGGGCTTTTTGGGGAGATCTGGTAGTCAGATGGCTTAACGAAGCCATTTCGGAATACGGAAAATGAAAGCGAAAGAATTTAGTGACAAAGACAGCTCGACAACGAATGGTTCGGGCGTTAAACAAGGCACAAAACTGACAGCGAGGGATGTCGTGGTTGGGCCCAAACAGGTGATGCAGTAAGAATGAAAATCTTTCTGAGGTATTTGCTTTCCACAGGCAAGACAATGGTTAACTTTCGGACATCGGTTAGTGCAAGAAAAAAGGACCCCCAACGGGGTACTTAGCTTTAAAAGACTTCAGGATTACGAACTCTAAAACAAAAATTTCAGGTAGCGGCTGACCAGCACTTGCGAACTGCTTCTACTTTGGATTCCTCCTCATCAAGACAGACTGATGTAATGGCGTCTGCTGCCTGTTTTATACCCCTACCAACCTGACGTCATGGAAGAAGCGACAGCATCCGATGCAGAATTCCTAAGACTCTGGTATTCAGGCTGACTGAGGGCTACCTGCAGGCAGATAAACCCATGTGTGATGTCTGCAACAGTGAAACATGAAGAACATCCTTGGCCTATCTTGTATGCAGGAACAGGCTGTACTGCCTTCATGGAGAGCGAGGAATGGACTTGGTTTTGTGCCTCTGCCGACTGGTTTGGAGGAAGATCTGGAAACCCTTTTGGGTTGGCATATTGTGGAATAAAATTTTTATCTCTGGGACACTGTGCTGAGGACCCATCGGTTGCTGGTGATAGAGGCCCAGTTTTTGGCATGGGAAGATAGTTTTCCTCCTAGGGACACAAGCAGGTGGGCAGAGGTAAGGGGTGGAACTGTGCAGTCATTGAGAGGTCTTTCCATAAAGGGGTGGCTTAGCACTCCGTGTTTTTGAAGTGGAGGAACTCCATGGCTTAGATCTCTGCTTTCCCAGGGACTGCTGTCTGGGGGGGGGGGGGGGCTGCTTCCCTAGGTCTTGTCTGAGCAGATCTTGAGGGGGCCAGAAAGGACCAGTGTTTGAAAGGGCAATGCCTACTGAACCTCGGAGGTTGGACCTGTAAGAAGTCTGACTGCATAAATTTAGCTTTTTCTTCCATCTTTTTTAAGACCTCTTCTCCCTTGGTGCCAAACAAATTGTCTTTGTTCAATGGTGCGCCTAATTGTTTTGATTTGACATGGTCTGTTCCTTCAGCCAAGCATGCCTTCTAAGTACAGAACCTGTGACTGCTGCCATGCAGGCTGCTTCTAGGGCGTCAAAGCCAAATTGCA
This sequence comes from Protopterus annectens, assembly GCF_019279795.1. Taxonomy (NCBI): domain Eukaryota; kingdom Metazoa; phylum Chordata; order Ceratodontiformes; family Protopteridae; genus Protopterus; species Protopterus annectens. The sequence goes on from NC_056735.1 coordinate 1,746,779,012, forward strand.
AGGTGTGCTTAGTAACTTGGCTTGCAGAATGCATAAGCTCCTGTAATTCTTTATTTTCTGCACAAGCCGGAAAGGTGCATATTTTTTGTTTAATGAGTTCCATAGTTTGTTGCTGATATTTCAGCATGTGGAACTGACAATTTAGTGCTCTAATGGAAGAGTTGCAGAAGAGTATACTTTTTAACCCCCATCTGTCTAAAGCTCGGGAATCCCTGTCCAAGGCAGTGGGAATCTTAGCTGTGGTTGCTTTTACTACTTTAGGTCCTTGGGAGATGACCTCTGGGTCAGCAGTAGGATTTTTTTTAAAGAAATTTGTGAGAGTCAGGGACTCTAATACCGGTCAGGCTTCCTGGAAGCAGGTGGAAGGGTGTCAGGAGTTAAACTGGATTCCATAAAGACCTCATCCACATCCAGAACAGGAGGAATGGCTAAAGGTCTGTGCTGTGGTAAATCTACAAATTCCCAGAGTCTCTTTTTGGACTGAGGATAGTCCTGACATTCCCATTGGAAATGCTCCATTAAAGTATATAGGGTTTCACCAAAAGAGAAATCGTCTGGAGGAGAGGCAGAAGGAATCGGTTCCTCTGCATCTGAATCCTCATAAGCAGACAAGGGTTGCATGTTTTCATATTCAGAAACCTCAAAGTCATCGGACTACTGGTCAGATAAAACTGCTGGGGAGAAGTCTCTTTCTTTTAGAAGGGGTAGGCTGGCTTCCCCTAAATAAGCATGATAAGGTCTTCTGCCATTTTAAGCATTTGAGATTGAGGCATAGAAGCAGGTGCTTGAGCTTGGGTCTTCGTTTTTTTTTAAGCACAGTTCGCACCCTGGGCCATAGAAACTCCGTAGTTTTAGAAAGAACTGAAGACGTGAAAGTTGTCTGAGTCTAGTATCGGTAGTGCAACGAACTTTCACGGAAGCTGGTGCCTGCTCTGCGGTTCCGGACCCATCCAAGGTAGAGACATCCGTAGGATCCTTAGTCAAAGAAGCATCTCGCGGCATACGGGACTCTGAACAGGTTCGGTAGCGGCCTTAACCATAGAAGCGGGCATCAGGGGCTGCAAAAGCACCTCACTGGAGTACCGGCGAACTGGCGACTAGCTTAACAGAAGCGTTGTTGGCAGTTTTGGACCTGTGCGGTCTGTCTGTCTTTACCCTTACGATTTTTCGAAAGATCGGTAGTCGGATGGCCTACTGAAGCCATTTCGGAATCCGGAGATCGAGAGCGAAAGTATTTAGCTATGATAAGGGCCCAACGTCATATAGCTCTACCGCTGCACAGAGCACAAAACTGACAGCAAGGGATGTCGTGGTCTGGGCCTAAACAGGTGACCCAGTAAGAATGGAAATCTCGGTGTGCTATTTGTTTTCCACAGGAGAGACAATTTTTAACTTTTTCTGACATTGGTTAGAGCAAGAAAAAAGGATCCCCAATGGGGTACTTAGCTTTAGAAGACTTCAACTTCAATTTCGGAAACTAAACCTCAGGTAGTGGCTGACTGGCACTTGTGCAAACTGCTTCTGAATCCTCGGCAAGAAAGACTGACGTAATGGTGTCGGCTGCCTGATTTTATACCACTGACGAACTGACATCAGTCCTATAGAGACAGCAACCAACGTAGAAATACTAAGCCTCTGGTATTCAGGCCGACTGAGGGCTACCCCCCTGGCAGGATAATCAAAGTGTGATGACTACAACAGTGAAACACAAAGAAAGTACAGTTGTGTACACTTACCATAAATATAGATGTTCAAGTGTATTCACTGTTGCAGTCATCACACTTAGGTTATCTGCCTGCAAGTAGCCCTCAGTCGGCCCGAATACCAGAGTCTTGGGATTTCTGCGTCGGATGCTGTCGCCTCTTCCATGACGTCAGGTCGTCAGGGGTATAAAACATGTAGCAGACACCATTACATCAGTTTTTCTTGCCACAGATGTCAGGAGTCCCCAAAAAAGGAAGCAATTACCTGGTGGAACAACTCCAGTAGAAAGTAAACACCATTGCCATAAGTTATGGCTGAAGAGAGGATAGGTAGAAAGTAGAGAAAAAGTCAGGGAGCTGGAGGGAGGGTAACAAGGGCTGCAACAGTGAATACACTTGAACATCTACATTTATGGTAAGTGTACACAACTGTACTAAGTTCTTCGTGTTTCACTGCTGCAGTCATCACACTTGGGTTGACTCCCAAAGCTGAGGAAGGGTGGAGGCAGTAAAGAAGTATTAGGGCTGGCTAGCAGGCCTTGTAAGACTGCTGTGGCAAATCCAGCTCTGGATTTAGAAAGGATAGATAAGTGGTAATGCTTGGTGAAGGTGTGTACAGAACTCCAGGTTGCAGCTTCCAGGATGTCCCCGATAGGGACTCCCCTGAGAAATGCTGTAGAGGTTGAGGTAGCCCTAGTGGGAAGAGTTCTGATCCCCTGTGGGGTAGGTATTCCATGGTGTTTGCAGTCAAAATGGATGCAGTGTGCTATCCATTTGGAAATGGCTTGCTTTGAAATGGCCTTGCCCTCTGCCCATATATATAGCAAAGCTGACTAGCAGCTGGTCAGACTTTCTGAAAGGTTTAGTCCTGTCAAGGTAGAACCTGAGCTGTCTGTGCACATACAAGGAGTTCAGGATCCTTTCCCCTTTATTCTGAGGATAAGTAAAAAAAGGTTGGTAAATGGATGGATTGATTTAAAGACCCACTGGATACCACCTTGGGCATAAATGATGGTTAATCCTGAGCGAAACCCTGTCAGCATGGAAAATAATGAAGGGTTCCACATTAATTAGTGCCTGTAACTCAAGACACTCTTTCTTAATGAAGTGATGGCTAGCAGCAAGGCTGTTTTCCAAGAGAGAAATTTCAACTCTGCTGCAGCAGCAGGCTCAGAGGGGGGGATGCGTGAGTTTGTCTAGTACAAGGTTAAGGTCCCAGGCAGGGGTGGGAGCTCTCCTCAGGGGCCTTAAATTGTTAGCTCCTCTCAGGAACTGTTTGATGAGAGGGTGAGAAAATAGAGATGGCTCAGTATACTAATGCGCTGAGATGGCAGGGGCATAAATCTTAATTGATGAGAAGGATAGGCCTCTGTGGAGCAGCTCTGCTAGGTAATCTAGGATTTGAGGTAAGGTGGCCATGGCTGTGTCCTTTCCTTGAGACTGGCTCCAACAATATCTTTTCCACTTTTCTGAATAGGATTTTCTGGTACTAGGCCTTTTGGCCTCAAGGATGATGTCCCGCACCTATACAAAATCTGTCCCTCCTCTTGGGACAGCAGGGAGGAGGTCTTGCCAGGGTGGCACTGCTGTCAGACTGCATAGAAGTGGGTACCAGTGCTGGCGTGGCCAGTCTGGGGCAATAAGGATTGTCCTTGGTCTGTCCTGTTTGATTATGAGTAGTACTTGAGAGAGGAGGAAAGGCATAAATTGAGAGGTTTTCCCATGTAAAGGATAGGGCATTCACTTTACACGCTTTGCTGTGAGGGTTTCTGGTGCAAAATTTGCTCAATCGATGGTTTTGGGGGGAAGGCAGAGGGTCCAACTCTGGTGTCCCCCACTTGTGGATTAGAAGTTTAAATGAGTTGGGGTCCAATTTCCACTCGTGTAGGTCCAGTAGATTTCTGCTTAAGTCACCTGCCAGTGAATTTTGTTTACCTAGCAGGAGTTCAGCATGCAGTTGGCACTTGGTTGCTCAAGGATGTCTTCCACAGGGCCATGGCTAACCTGCAGAGTGGGTAGGAATGGGTTCCCCCCTGCTTGTTTATGTACCACAAAACTGTGGTGTTGACTGTCTATCAGGAGTTGTCCGGGAAGGATAAGGCATTTGAAGGCTGTCAGAGCATTCTGTACAGCCATTTCTTTTTGATTGATATGCAGGGGAATTTGTCCTGGGCTCCATTTGCCTTGAATGTATTTGCCCACCATGTGAGCCTCCCATGCACAGTCTGATGAGTCTGTTGTCAGAGTTTGAGTGGCAAGGGGTTGAGTGAAAGGAAGTCCCCTGTTGTGGTTGCATGCCTCTGCCCACCAAAGGAACTCTGCCCTTAGGCAAGGAATGATAGGAATTACTGTTTTCATGTCCAGAGAATGTTGACACCAGAGACTTTTCAAGCACCACTGAAGTGTCGTCATATGCAGTCTGGCATATGGAATTAGTAGAATGCATGAGGCCATGAACCCTAGGGCTTGCAGCATCTTTCTTGCAGACAGCTTGGTTTTGGTGGCCATTAGTTTGAAGTAGTTTGTCAAATAAGCCTGTTTTTCTGGAGTGAGGAATGGCATCTGGAAAGATGTGTTCAAGCTTGCTCCCAGGAATACAATCTTTTGGCTGGGCACCAGTTGTGATTTCTTTTTGTTGATGGTGTACCACAGAAAAGTTAGGAGTCTCTTTACAAATGCCAGGTGCTGAAGTAGCAATTCCTGACTGTCTGCCTGAATCAGGCAACAGACCAAGTATGGGTAAATTTGAATATTTCTCTGCCTGTAGTACGCAATGGCTGAAGCCAGGCACTTTGTTAATACCCTGGGCACAGTAGATAAGCCAAAGGGAAGTGCAGAGAACTGATGGTGCATACAGCCTACCCTGAAACGCAGATATTTCCTGCAAGATTCCCTTATGGGGAAGTGCAGATAAGCTTCTTTTAAGTCTAGAGTGACTAACCAGGCGTCCTTGGCTAGCATAGGAAAAAGCTGTTGCAGAGTAAGCATTTTGAATTTTGGGACCACCAGGAAGGTGTTGAGAATTGACAGATCCAAGATAGGGCACCAAGTGCTCTCTTTTCTGGGCACAAGGAGCAGTCTGGAGTAGAAACCCTGTCCCCTTTGCTGTTAGAACAGGTAGGATAGCCCTGATACTGAAGAGAAAGTACTTGCTTCTGAGCCTCTGCTCACTGGTTTGGAAGAAGGTCTGGCATCCCGATTGGGGTTGGCAGTGAGTGGAAGTAGAATCTGTATCCTTGGGATACAATGTTTAGGATGCATCAATCTTGGGTAATGGACATACAGTTTTTTGCATGCAGGGCGAGTTTTCCTCCTAGGGGTTCAAGTACTTGAGCATGGCTGGGAAGTATGATAGACAAGTCATTGCGAACTTTTTTCCAAAAGGGGGTGGCTTACCACTCCCTGTTTTTGAGGTGGCAGCACTCCATTTTTTAGATCTCTGCATATCCTGAGACTGTAGTCTTGGAGGTATGTTGCCCCTGGGTTTGGACTGAGAGGCCTGGGAGGGACTGGAAAGGACCAGTTTTTTAGAAGGCCAATGCCTACTGAATCTAGGTGGCTGCACCTGTAAGAAATCTTTAACAGTTTGCATATATTTAGCTTTTTCCTCCATCTTTTTAAGAACTTCTGTTTTTGTGCCTAACAAACGTTCCTGGTTTAATGGAGCATCTAGTAATTTTGCTTTGACATGGTCTGGAAAGATTTGTTCCTTCAGCCAAGCATGCCTTCTCAGTACAGACCCAGTGACAGCAACCCTGCAAGATGCTTCTAAAGCATCAAAGCCACACTGCAAAGTATGTTTACTAACTTGGCTTGCAGTATGCATTAACTCTTGTAAATCCTTTTCTGTACAATCTGAAAGCAACAACATTTTTTGTTTAGTTAGTCCCATTATATGCTGCTGGTACATAAAGATGTGAAACTGGCAAATCAAAGCCCTGATGACAAGAGTTGCAGAGGTATATAACTTCTTACCCCATCTGTCTAAAGCTCTATAATCCCTGTCCGAAGGGGTAGGGTTTTTAGCTGTAGTAGCCTTAATGCCTTTAGGTCCCTGGGAAATGGTCTCTGGATCCTTAGTGGGACTCTTAAAGGGAAATTTGTGATTGTCAGGTACTCTGAAGTACTTGTCAGGCTTTCTGGGAGCTGGTGGTAAAGTATCAGGGGTAAGATTGGATTCCATGAAGACATCATCTACAATATCCAGGACAGGGAGTATAGTTAAAGGCCTATGCTAAGGCAAATCTAAAAATTTTCTGAGTCTCTTTTTGGACAGAGGGTAGTCCTGGTATTCCCAGCAGAAATGCTCTCTTAAAGGGACAATCCCAGGGATTTTTTGTTTTGATTCAGCCTTTGTTTACATTTCAGGTTTGCATTGCTGAGCATGCTCACTTTTGGCTGAGGGGGTTGTGGGGAAGACTGCCTGCAGGAAACTTCAAAGGTGTTAGCCAAATTCCATCTCAAATTGCAGATGTTCTTCATTCCACATTGCTGCAGTCCTAACTATTGGGTAGTGCGCTGTCCAGTCGGCCCGAATACCAAAGTATATGGCTGACGTCGGTCACGGCGCATTAGACTGACGTCAGTACGTCAGGGTACTAATGCGCATGACCGACGCCATATCCTCAGTCTTTTTTGCCGCATGGTCCGATGCAGAAGCAGTTTTTGCGAGTGCAAGTTGGCGTTCTGAAAGTTTCTGAAGTCAGAGTTTCAGACCGAATCAAAGTTGGCTAAGTACCCCGTTGGGGAATATTTTGGTTTTTTCTTGCCTCAGTATTTAACCGGATGTCAGAAAAAGTGAATAACTGTATTTCTTGTGGGAAACAGATACCTCATAGGGATTACCATACTTTGTGTATACCTTGTTTAGGGCCTGAGCACGACGTTGTTGGATGCCGCTCTTGTGCTAGGTTTAACAAACGCACTATTAAGAGAAGGTTAGACTGTGCCAGGTTAGTGTTTGGGAAGCGTTGTAATTATAAAATGCCGTCGGATGCTCCGTCGCCCGCTTCAGCCAAAAAGCGCAAGGACAAAGCGGGGAAGCCTAGAGTGGAAGAACCGACAGTCCCGGACGTCAGTTCTTTAGAAGGCTCAGTGGAGCCGGAGGTTCTGCCAGGAGTTTCTTTGGAGTCTCAGGGAGAAACTTTACTGTTACAGGATGCATCTCAGGAAGTAGGCCAGCCTGAAGGGGCTTCTCAGGTGGCTGTTCTTCCCTCTCTTCCTAAGGTGGTTAGGGCCTCGCCTTCTGTTTCTAAGGCTTCTTTAAGAGGCAGGCCTGCTTTAGCTTCAGTGGGGGTTTCTCCGAGTGTTTCAGGGTCTTTGCCTAAGAAGCATATGCTAAAAATGGCAGAGGATTTGATTACAATGATTAGAGGTTCTATGCCCCCTCCTGATAAGAGGCCTAGGGTGGAACCTGAGTTTGAGAGTTTTGAGCAATGTTCGAGGCTTCTGAGTCTTGCTGAAGACTTGCAGGGGTATCCTCCTTATTCTGATTCTGATGTGGATGATTCTACTCCTTCAGCTTCGCCTCCTGAGGATTTTTCATTTTCGGAGACTCTGCATTCCATGAGGGAGCATTTTAAATGGGAAGGTCAAGATTTCTCTGATTCCAGGAAGAGGCTTAGAGAATTCTTGTTTTTACCCCAGCATAGGCCTTTAGCTATACCTCCTGTTCTGAATGTGGTGGAAGATGTTTTTGCAGAGGCTTCCCTGAATCCTGACTCTTTGCCTCCTGCCCCAGTTAAACCGGATAGGTACTATAGGGTGCCTGAAGCCCATAAGTATCTTTTTAAGAGTCCTAGGGCAGACCCAGAAACTGTCTCTCAGGGGCCTAAAGGTGTGAAGGCTTCTGTGGTTAAAAATCCTGTTCCTCCTGATAAAGAGGCAAGGGCTTTGGATAGATGGGGAAAGAAGGTGTATACTTCTTCCACTTTAGCCATGAGGGCGTTGAATTGTCAGTTTCATATGTTAAAATATCAGAATTATCTCCTTTCACAATTGAAGTCTAAGGTGGATGCTCTGGCTGAAGGTATTGAGTGTAAAGAATTGCAGGATTTAGTTCATGTTTCTGAACAGGTGGGTAAGCATTCCTTGCAGTGTGGTTTTGATGCTGTACAGGCCTCCTCGAGGGTGGCTGCCACTGGTTCTGTTCTTCGTAGGCACGCCTGGTTGAGGGATCAGAACTTAGCTGAGCATGTTAAGACGAGGATTTTGGATGCTCCTTTACAGTCTGATGTGTTATTTGGTTCGCCTGTGGAAGCAGTTTTAAAGAAAATGGAGGACAAGGCTAAGTCTATGCAAACTGTTAAGGATTTTTTGCAGGTGCAGCCTCCGAAGTTTAGTAGAAATTGGCCTACTAAGGGGTGGACTTATCATGCTTATGATTCCCAGTCTAGGGGTAGGTCTAGATGTGGTAGAAGCAGAGCTCAAGGTTCTTTTAGGCCTAGGACAGGGAGTTCACCTGCTCAGACTTCTGGTGAGGGCAGGGGTCAGTCCTTTCGTAAGCAGACCCAATGACCTGCCTTTTCAGCTGCCTGTGCATTCTCGCCTGGCAGCACCTTTGGGAGGAAGGCTGTCTCTTTTCAAAGAAAATTGGGATTTAATTACCCAAGACAGATGGGTTCTGGATATCATTCACCACGGTTACAGGTTTTATTTCCATACCTTGCCTCCTTTCAAAGGCATGCCGGACATTCCTCCTCTACAAAGAACAGAGGCTCACAAGCAAATTTCTCTGTTGCTCCAAATAGGGGCTATTCAGTCAGTTCCTGTGCCAGAAAAGGGCCTAGGATTTTATTCTCGTCTGTTCCTAGTACCAAAGAAGGGGAACACGTGGAGACCAATTTTGGATTTATCTATCCTCAACACTTATCTGGACATTCCCAAGTTCAAAATGTTGACGTTACAACAACTTTTACCTCTGCTGGGCAAAGATCACTGGATGGTAACTTTAGATCTCAAGGAAGCTTACCTTCATGTGCCTATAAGACTAAGTTGCAGGAAGTATCTGCGTTTTCGAGCTGGAAATTCTCATTATCAGTTCTCTGCATTGCCCTTTGGCTTATCTACTGCGCCCAGAGTATTCACAAAGGTTCTGGCTCCAGTGATAGCTTACTTCAGGCTAAAAGGAATTCAAATCTATCCTTACTTGGACGACTGCCTGATTCTGGCTCAAGAAAAGGAAGATCTTCTACAGCATTTCGAATATGTCATAGCAGTGCTAAGATGCCTAGGGTATTCTGTGAACGAAATAAAGTCCAGTCTAGTACCCTCTCAAGACATGTGCTTTCTGGGTGTGAGACTGAATACAGCAGCCCAGATGGCCTTTTTAACCCCGGACAAACAAAAGAATCTTTCCAGTTACTTCCATCAACTATCTCTTCAGTCCGGGCTGACTGCAAGGACAGTCCTTCAAGCCTTAGGGTTCATGGCATCTTGTATTCTGGTGCTTCCCAATGCCAAACTGCATATGAGGAAGCTACAATGGTATCTCAAAAATCTGTGGACACAGCACTGCCAGGATTTGGACACTGTCATTCAAATAATACCTTGCATTCAAAAGGAATTTTTGTGGTGGGCTCAGGAATGTCACCTAAACAAGGGACTCTCTGTGACCCGGCCAGAGGCAAGTCAGATTCTAACGACAGATGCCTCAGATATTGCTTGGGGAGCTCATCTAAATGGAAAGTGGATACAAGACAAGTGGCCTGCCACACTACAGCATCTACATATCAACATGAAAGAGATGTTAGCGGTCCAGTTTGCATTAATGGCTTTCAAGGAGTTACTTCTTCCAGGGCAGGTGTTGATTCTAACAGACAACACAACTGTCATGTGGTACATCAACAAACAAGGGGGAACACATTCTTACCCATTGTGCAGACAAGCAATGATTTTATGGGAGACTGCGCTCAGTTTGCAACTAAATCTTCAGGCAAGGTTTCTGCCGGGAGCACAGAACTCCTTAGCAGATGTGTTAAGCAGACAAATCATGGATCCCCACGAGTGGAAACTGGATCTTCATGTATTTCAAAAATTGACAGTGTCATGGGGAACTCCAGACATAGATCTGTTCGCTTCTCCACTAAACCACCAGCTGCCAAAGTTTTGCACAAAGGAATTTCATCACACAGCTTGGAAAGTGGATGCTCTTTCTTTCAGTTGGAAAAATCTTCATGTGTATGCCTTTCCACCTCTGCCTCTTCTCCCAAAGGTGCTTCTAAAGCTCAGACAGGACAAGCCAAGGATGATTTTAATAGCTCCAGATTGGCCTCGGCAGCACTGGTACCCATTACTGAGGAGTCTGGTAAGGAAGCCTCCATGGCCTTTACCCTTGATTCCACACCTGTTGTCTCAGAAGGACGGTCGTCTGCTCAATGTCAAGCTTCACTCTCTTCATCTAACAGCCTGGCATATTCTGTTTTGAAAGACAGCAGGTCTCAGCTTCCTCAACAAGTTTTAAATGTGATTATGGAAGCCAGAAGACCTAGTACAAGGAAAGTGTACAGAAAAATGGAAGAGATTTTTATTTTGGACTGCAGCAAAGAATTTGGAGATTTCTGAGCCTAATTTGAGTGTGGCTCTTCAATATCTTACTGAGTTATTGGACAAAGGTTTGTCTTTCTCTTCTATTAAGATTCATGCTGCAGCAATTTCAGCTCACTATGATTGTGACCCACCATTGTTTTCACATCCTTTGTTCAAGCAATTTCTTAGAGGGGCAAAGAATATAAGACCCCACGAGAGCTCCTACTCCTGCTTGGGACCTCAATTTTGTGTTGGAGAAACTTACTCTACAACCTTTTGAGCCTGCGGCTACTGCTGAACTGAAATACTTGTCATGGAAGACTGCTTTTTTGTTGGCCATTACTTCTGCTAGAAGGGTTTCTGAGTTGCAGGCCCTTATGGCGGTTGAGCCTTTTTTGATTTTTCATAAGGATAGGGTATCATTACGTACTAATCCTTCCTTTATGCCTAAGGTGGTTTCTAGTGTGGCTTTAAACCAAACTATTCATTTGCCTACTTTTTATGCAGATCCCCAAAATAAAGGGGAAAAGATTTTGCACACTTTAGATGTACACAGGCAATTGCGTTATTATTTAAGCAGGACTAAGGATTTTAGGCAGTCTCAGCAGTTGTTTGTTTCTTTTGCTTTGAGTTCCCAGGGCAAGCCTGTGTCAAAACAAACTATTTCTAGGTGGATTGGGTTTTGCATTGCATTTTGTTATTCCCATCATGGCAAGGAGATTCCAGCTGGGATTAGGCCTCATTCCACTAGGGCTACTGCCACTTCAACAGCATTTCTAAGGGGGTGGCAACTAAGGATATTTTGGAGGCAGCTACTTGGAGTTCAGTGCATACTTTCTCTAAGCATTACCACCTTCCTCTCTACTCTAAGTCTAGGGCTGGTTTTGCCACAGCTATTTTGCAAGGCATGTTATCAGCTCCTGCTTCCTTATGATTTGCCAGCCTCCCTTACCTCTGCTTTGGGATTCTACCCAATAGTTAGGACTGCAGCAATGTGGAATGAAGAACATAGTACAGTTTTGTACCTACCATAAATGTAGATGTTCGAGGATCCACATTGCTGCAGTCCAATTTACCCTCCCTCCTGCCCCTCTGTGTGTAGGGGTGGTTCTGTAGGTGAGATTTTATTCTGGTACCTTTGTATATATTGTATATATTTTTGGTGCAGGTATGTTTGGTGTTGGCCTTGTCTTTTTAGGGTCTTCTGACATCTGGGGCAAGAAAAGACTGAGGATATGGCGTCGGTCATGCGCATTAGTACCCTGACGTACTGACGTCAGTCTAATGCGCCGTGACCGACGTCAGCCATATACTTTGGTATTCGGGCCGACTGGACAGCGCACTACCCAATAGTTAGGACTGCAGCAATGTGGATCCTCGAACATCTACATTTATGGTAGGTACAAAACTGTACTTTCTACTGACAACAGTCTCAATGTCACCCATTCATTAGTTTAATCTGTGCATTTATCCATTGGGAAAAGTAGCCTTTCAGGCATTTAATGACATAACTACTGCTGCTACTACTATAGAAAACACAGCAGTAATGTAATACTTTTAAAGGGGCATTATTTTGTTTCTAAAATCAGTTACTTACTAGAGTACTTTGTTTATCTTTTAGTGCAGTGTTAAGTCATATTTATAGAGAGACAGGATTTTCAGAGGATGTTGTTAGCATACTGCAGGATAGATGTCACAAACTTCAGTGTGGTTTGGTTGTTATTAGGAAATGCTAAGACTTTACTGTTTGTTCTTTTGTATTTCCCCTCCCCCACCCACAGGCCATTAGATTTGTTAATCTGGTCACTCTCAAATCTGCATTCTTTGCAGCACTGAAGTTACATCTTTAGTATGCGCTTGTTTTGGTAAAACTTAGTGGAATGATTATCCCTGCCTGGACAGTTGTATTTATTTTCATGCTTGTTGTAACATGCTTTCTTTTTTCGTTTACAGATAATTATTTTTCATATGTTCAGCAATAGTGTTGCTTATTAGTGCATGTACTTGTACACTAGTTTCCCTTCAGTTCCAGACAGCATTGCTTTGAGCATTTGGATTCTTGGAAACAAACCCACTGAGTTGCAAATGTCCTAATAGAATAATAAAATCTCTAACATTTCAATAAGAATATTGACAGACAACATTGAAACTGAATCTTGTTACTTTTACCAAAAGTATTTTCCCCTTAGCTGACACCTTTCAGGAATCACACAGTAACTGTCTGTATAATAGTGATTCCATCCAACTCAATTTATTTTTTTTTTCCCTGCGCTGCAATAAAATCTTTGAATTTTTCACTCTTTCCCTGAATATTTGACTGCAAGAGAGTTACAGCAGTCATCATTTGAAAGTTGATGCAAATGCAGTCTCTATATTTCCCTATATTTTCATGTGTGTGTGCTTAAGTATGCGTGCAATATGTAACCTAAGTTTATATTCATGTGGTTGTAAAACCATAAGCCTTGCTATGTCTTACTGATCGGCTTTCAATTCAAGGCATTCCTGAATGTCTGTCAAATTGATATATGCTGGAGATATAGCAATGCATGTATTTATTAAAAAACTTTGTATGCAGTACACCTAATTGTTTTAGTGGTATACTTCACTGTTAATACTGGAATTCTCATAACTTTTCTCAAACTTGCTTCTTTTGCGACTCTGATGGCTGTGTTGATGACACCACTTACCCCTTATCAAGATGGAAATAGATAATTTAAATAACTAAATGCATTTGTCATGTGTCATTGTGTGTTTATCATATGCATTTCTTTGGTTGTTTAAAATGTATTTGCTGTATATCTTTATGTCATTATAGATCCACTATACACACGCACAAATCTGTCTATGAACTTGTCTTTTCTTATGTATATAGATGTACCCACACCTATATATGTGGTGTGTTAGTGGATCTATGCTTGTGCACATTCCTACACTGGCATGCAGGAGGTATTTGTATGCTCCTAACAGCATTCGTGTCACTGATCCTTTATTGCTAGTTTTACAAGTAAGATTTCTTTTTCCATTTGTCATATGCCACTTGACAAGAATATTAAAAGTATGACTCAAATTACAGAAACTACAGACCAATAAGCTTAACTAGCCTTACCTGTAAGGCCATGGAACAAATCATCATGGACCCTATAAAAAAGGACACAGGTGATCTCCAAACCCTTGATCCGACAATTTTGGTTTTGTCAAAGACAGGTCATGGCTGTTAAACCTGGTAGACTTCTTCAAAAACATCACCAAAGCCATAAAAAAGGCAAATGTGTGCATACAGCCTACCTTAAATAAACAAAGGCCTTCGACACAGTCCCACATTCGGGCATCATTGATAAACTCTCCCAGTTGAATATCAACCCTTATGTTGTCAGGTGGGTTGCTAATTGGCTCTCCTTCAGATCATACTCAAAGTTGGGGACTTTACCTTGACAAGCAGACCTGCCAGCAGTGTAGTTCCACAGGGTTCAGCACTGGGCCCCTATTGTTTGGAATATACTTCTCAGAAGGTCATGCCAAAATAGAAAGGCTGTGACTGAGTAAATTTGCTGATGACTGCAAATTAGATGAAATTATTTAATCCCTAAACAATGTCAATATACTTCAAGGGATTTATACAAATGAATGATTGTTGCCAAAGCTGTTGACTCAAACCCAGTGCTCAAAAATGCATTATCATTCCATTTTGTAAAAAACATATCCCTGCAGACTATCATATAAATAAAAATACCCTACCCTACATTAACAACTCAGTGGTGAGAGAATTGGGAAAACAAGTTGACTGTAGCCTAAATTTTGACCACAGTGTGTCTACTGTGGTAAGGAAGGCATTCTATGTTGCTCACCTCATTAGCAAAGGCATTGCCTCAAGAGTGAAACCGGTCATAACTCCCTTGTACTCACCCCTCATCAGGCCAATACTTTAGTACAATGCTCTCTTTGTATGTACCTTACCTGGTACCTGCAGTCACTTGAGAGACCTCAGAGGTGTCTAAGAAAATTACATGGTCTCCACTACTTCATACATTGACAGACTGAAGTCACTGTCACTGTACTCAGTAGTATACAGACTACTTAGAGGAGATCCGTGTCTGGCCTACACAGCAGTCTCATACCCACACCTAACAGAAATGCTGCACATCCACAAGACAAATGGGATATGGGTCACTTGTCCCAGGAACCTTAACCTGGCCTGCGACATAAATAGGACCTGCTGGAGAGACAGATATGTCTCTCAGAGGTAGTCACACCTCAGGAATAAGATACCAATTCACATCAAACAGAGCCCATCTATGCCACTGTTTAACTGTAGCCTGGATGGGATACCATAAATTCCTTGCCGGGGATTTCACCTAAGACCCTCCTAGATATGGACAGCCATTGATAACTAAGATTTTGAGTTTAGGCTAGATCCTTTATATTGGGTTTCTCTAGTATTATACTGAGTACACATGGCTAGGGTTATATAAACCTTTGGGCCAGTAGCCTAGTAACCACCTACGAACCTGTCAAGTAACAAGAGTATTCTTGCTTTCAGTCATCTAAATTTTTAGAGATGATATTCTTACTTGAGTTAGCACACACTCAAACTCCACTTTTTTTTTTTTTTCAGGATAACTGTTGCCATGTCCATGAGAATTTGGTGGGGGGAGGTACTTAAGAGGAAGCAAGCTCAGCTGCAAGTGGCCAAGAGTAATTATATGTAAACATAAATTTGCCATTACATAGTTGTAGTTCTTCCTGGATATACAAAACAGAAGGCAAGCAAGGTACTCCCAACTCAAAATCAGACAACGTAAGTATAGTTCAGGCAGGGAGCAATCAGCAAAAAATCTGCAGTGAAGAATAACTACACATTTTACACTATGTTGCTTTCCCAGTGGGCTCAAATCAACAGAGTGACATTGGAAACAGCACCAGTACCCACGTGGGTACAAATTCGTTCACAATATCAATGCACGTATGACAATAACAGATAAGAAATTATTAGGTGGCTTACAAACTGGCACTGCAGCAGTTTAGAGACACTAGAAAGGTGCAAGATTATCTAGTTGTACGGCTCATAGCAGTAAAACAATATAGGGCACACACCCTGCTACTGTTAGACACTGATTAAAACAAGTTGAACACAGCATTACACCTGGCAAGCTATCAGCTGGCTGCACAAGGTCATGGGGAGGCAGTGCAAGATTTATGAGACAAACTCAAAAATTTATATGCCATCAGTAATACAACAGATTGTTTTTCATAGCCTGTAGCAGCCGTATGTGGATTGTGGAGCACTTAGCTGGTCAAACTAAGAATATTCTAAGGATAAATAGGAAAAAACTATGACTGATGAAGAGGTGAAGAACCAGTGGCCGACTCAGGGGCCACAGAATGCAATGTAGTACAATGGCTACAACATTACCAAACACTGTGCCTACAACATAGAAGTCCACTCCCACAGTTTCATCATAGACTGGCAATTAAGAAGGAGCAGTTCTCTGCCATGAGAAAGGTACCCCGTTTTCCCAGCTTCAGGTGAGGCTGTACTGAAGAAAGCAGTGGAGTGATGAAGCTTGGACCCCAGGCATATACCCACGTTCAGTTAGATTCAACACTAATTTAGCATAGTGGCAGCTTCTCATGTAAAGTGGGCAAGGACTTTGTGGGAGAACATCAAGAAATCAGAAAGATGGAATTACAATGCTTATGAAAGATAACTGAAAAATAACCTCTTCTATGGGTAACAGGAAATTCACACCAGGGATAATTTCTGTGTTTCTGCTTGACAGGGGCACAGGAAAATAATTTTCTTGGGTGGCGAAAGCCAGGGTACCTTTTTGGCTAGGCTTGTATAGGCGCTAGGGCCAATAGCCTAGTACCTACCTATGAACCACACATAACATTGTTGTCTTATTTGCAGAACCTGGGTGTTACCTGTAAGACACATATTGCACCTTCCAATAATACCTTTTGTTGACTGGAGCTTCATGCATGTATGTTTGATCGCCTGGTCCCTTGCTACTGCTCTTCCATGTGAATGGAAACACCTGACTTTGTATGTATGTGTGTGTGTATTACCTCCTGCAACATGCCGACATTACCTGTGACCTATTGTAGTACAAAAGATGTAACATGGAAAATGTGTGTTAAAGGCAAAATTATCCTATTTACACTGATGCTACACAGTTTTTGAGTTGTACACCCTTCCACAATCCTTACTGTTGCCAGCTATTCATGGTGATTCTTAAATCAAGGGTTCAAATGTCATGTTTGATATGTGCAGTTCTTGCTCTGTATGCCATTCTTCAGCAGACAGACTGCTGTCCATCCATACAGTGTATGGCACATTCTACCCTACTTGACCTCTTACAGCTATGCAACATGCACACCACCGTGAACACCCACAACAAAGACTGTAATCTGTTATAGACACAGAAATGGCACATGGTTGGCATAACAGATTTCTATCCCAAGGACTCCTTTACTTATTGACTCAACTTCCTATGCATGTCAAGCAATCCTAGACATGGTCTGTATTCATTAATATTCTGAATGAATAGCCTGGAAATCATAAATTCTCTTTGTGGTATATAGCATGGTGCTTCTTGACCATGAAGCTTAACTCACTCAACAGTGCTTGGGCTTAGCTGCCACA
>NC_056735.1:1746840875-1746853375 GCF_019279795.1 Protopterus annectens
ATGGTGGCAATCCATGAGCAAAAGTAGTATATAGTCTGTCATTAACCCAGTGCCCTTCTACATTGCCCACCTTATCATGAAGGGATTCTCATCAAAATCTAGCGAGGTCATAGTCTCCCTTTACACATCACTCATCAGACCTAGTTTCAGTACAATGCCACATTCCGAATGTATCTGACCCGACACTTGCAGCAGCTGGAGAGGCCACAAAAGTTCCTCACCAAAAAGGATAAAGGGTCTCAAAATCTGTCCTATGCTGCCCGACTGAAAGAACTCCAGCTCTATTCAGTCACACGCTTGCTCAGAGGTGACCATAGCCTAACATACAAGGCCATGTCAAACCCAGATTTGATGAATATGCTTCACCTCAAAAAATCTAGATCCATCAGAGCCACAAGGGCGGGAGACTTAAACCTCGACACGGCTATTAATAGGACGTGCTGGAGAGATAGATTCATCACCCAAAGACTCCCTATGCTGTGGAACAAAATCCCGGTACATGTGAGGCAGAGCACCTCGCTGGCCTTGTTCAAGAGAAATCTTGACCAATGGATGGGAGATCGCAGATATACCCCAGGAATTACCTCAGTGTCACTGCTCGACAGAGGCACAGCAAAATAATGGGTATAGTTCCCCATACTAAAGGGGTGGCGTAAGCCACAAAACAATGGGCTAGGCTTATAAATGCCCTCGGGCAGATAGCCTAGTATGAACCTATGAACCTATGTACCTATGAATCTACTAGTTATGTACAAATCATGGCACAACAATGCACTGAATGCATCAGTCATACTTATTTCTTCCTACAACATATACTCCAAATGCAACAATTGACGTAAATAATGAAAGAGAATCAAAATAATCTCATACATAAAAACAAACAAATAACCTGTAGCATCCTACAGTAGGCTTGTAAGCATCTACAAGAATGTCGCACTGGAGCCATATCTGTGTGTGAAGTGGACTGTTCCTTCAATTGAGCCAGCCGAAAAAAACTACCAAGTATTTGAGTAATAAAACATGGCCATAATCACTTTCACATGCAGCACCCCACAACAAAACTAATTCTAAACTTATTGTCACTGTCCACAAAAGGAAAACTTAATAAATGTTGTATAAAAAAAACATAACTAATAAGCCCCACTAAAACCTTGAACAATGACCACATGTTCTCGGTTGAGCTCAAACCCAGCAGAGCAAAGCAAAATGAACATGGCAAACCTCCTAGACAATAGGACTCCCACACCGTCAGTAAAAAAATAGCCAGTTAGCAATGGAGATAACATTTCTCTATTAACACAAACACACACCTAAATTACTGCACACTCCAAGTGCTGGAAAACTAGGAACCTGTGTAGAATTAAACCTATAATACAAAGCTTTACACTATATAAACCATGCAACATGGAAACAAGTACATCAAATACATACTGTCCACTTACATTTTTCCAGTAATGAAAGCAAAACACAAGAGATGACATCAATAACATACAGTCTAAATTAGAATCTCAAACATAAAAATGTTCACTTACCTAGAATGTCCAAGTTGTCTAGTCTAAACAAGTCCATGAGCAACCATCTTCTACAATGTTTACTGCTTCTCCAGATGGCTTGTACAGATTCTATAAAACAGCTTAACCAGCAGAATATTGCCATTATCTGTAAAACTTACTTCAAAATTCAAGTCACCTACAGCAAATCGTGACACTCATTTATAATTCCAGTGTCACCAACCACGAAAAGTAAAATTGTTAAAAAAACAGTATTAATTTAATAAAAAAAGACTGCAAGGGAAGTTACCTTCCCTTATGACTGTAACTTCCACAACTAAGCCGAATTCTGTATAAAGTGACACACACATTATTTCATAAACCAGCATACCTACCCCCCAAACAATTAAACCAAGTGTTGTCTGTCCACATGATGCACCGAGACAATATCTGACTTTCCTACTCTGTAATGAATGCATGAACAGATAACACTGGCTAGCACATTCAGATAAATACATACATTCAATTGCAAAAGACATTCAACAGCTTAGCATTTCAATGTCTCATTCAGTGAAATGAAAGCCAATGCCAATCCAGAAACCAATGCACTTATCACCTCATCAAGTTGAATAAGACCATTTTCACCTCTGCTTGCACCCATTGTTTAATCTTGTATGTGTAAGATCAAAAACACAACATAAAGCCAAGGATGACTGTAGCAATTTTAGAATAATTAACATGCAAACCAATTGACTTGGATGTCTTTTACCACAAACTGAAAATTGTGCAACTATTTTTAGATATTTAGTCAATGTTTTGTTTAATTTAACAAAGTTCAAGAAAATGAATTTTCAGTGGAGATTGATATCTGCAGAAAATGATAAAGCTATGTATTCATTTGTAAGAGCCCTATTTATAGACTTGTAACACACTTGGAACGGATGTGAAAAAATAAGTTCAGTGAAAGTAAGGAGAACCACAAATCTCTTGGGCAGCTGATCTTTGTGGGTGCCCTGACTTTCATTGAACTTTTTTTTTGAGAACAGTTGCGAAACAAAGGTTGGCATGAGAGGAAAAATATTTATTTGAATGCTCTAAATGTATGAGTTGGGTTAAGTCTGAAGATGGCCTGAAACACAAAAGGAAAAAGTACATCACACTATTTTGACTTGTATACCTTTTTTGCTGTAGTCATGTAAACATGTTATGGTCTTGCAATACACTCACCCGTGCACACACTGTTTGTAAAAATATCATGCATATACCTTTTGTACAAGTATTCTTGACACACTGTAAAAGATCTCAGCCTTCAGTGCAGACAAGACTCCTTATCCACATCCACATACTGCAGCTCCATTCCTGTCACCCAACAGTCACCAGGAAAACAGGCCTAAGCATGTTATGCCTAGTAACTCTGCTTCCATAGAAGGCCGTAACTTAGTCATATGTCATAGATTCATAGGAGATGCAAATCAATTGAGCTGCAAAGACATTTCAGCTTTGCCAGTCCTCCCTTTTCAAGAAGGGCCAGGTCTGATGAATTTATAAATACCCAACTAGTTTTCGTTTTTAAATGCAGAATGTGTGTCACACTGTTAAACTGGGAAAGCTAGTTTGTTCTAGAAAGGTGGGTAATCACTGTGTTGTAAATCAATACCTCCATCATGTGCATTTATTTGTGTGAATAGATGTACATCTGTGGTCTGAGCTATTTGGTTTATGGATGTAGAAGAGTTTTTAGATTACTGGATCCACTGTAAAGTACAGTTTTGTACCTACCATAAATGTAGATGTCCGAACTGGATAGCATCTGCAGTCATAACAACCGGGTTGTCCTGTCGTCAGGCAGCCCTTCAGTCGGCCGGATTCCAAAGTCCGGGTCCGGCTTCGGCTGATGTCGCACTTCACCCGACGTCATCTCTGTTGGTCTTCGGGTATAAAGGCATCAGCCGACGCCATTTTCTTCAGTGTTTCTTGCCCCAGATGCCAGAAGCCCTCTTGAAGGCTAAAATTTGGATAGATGCCAATGTTTCCAAAAAGATAGAGGTAAACACAAAAATAAGCATGTACGTACATATATACAAACAAATACACCATAAAAGACTCCCCCCCACCAGCTAGCTATTAGGAGAGTAAACACCCTAGGAGTACCACAGAGGGGAAGGAGGGAGGGTAATCCTGACTGCAGATGCTATCCAGTTCAGACATCTACATTTATGGTAGGTACAAAACTGTACTATGTCCTTCATGGATGCATCTGCAGTCATAACAACTGGGTAGAATACCATAGCCAACTAGGGAGGAGGATAAAACTAGATTATGGTGTGTTTAGGATCCCTTGCAGTACAGCAGTGGCAAACCCTGCTCGGGATCTGGAGTATAGAGGCAAATTATAATGCTTGGCAAATGTATGCACGGAGGTCCAAGTAGCCGCCTCAATAATGTCTTTGGTTGCCACTCCTCGTAAGAAGGCTGTGGTAGTGGCTGTTGCCCTTGTAGAATGAGGCCTTATGTTCTGTGGAATTGGTTTTCCATGGAAGGAGTAACAGAATCGTATGCAATTTCCTATCCATTTGGAGATTGTCTGTTTGGAAATAGCTTTTCCTTCCCTTCCTGTTGCATAGGCTACAAAAAGCTGGTCAGTCTTTCTGCTATTTTTTGTTCTGTCCAAGTAGTAGCGTAGCTGTCTATGTACATCCAAGGTATGTAGTATTCTTTCCCCTCTGTTTTGTGGGTTGGGGAAGAAGGTAGGTAGGTGGATTGCCTGGTTTAAAGACACTCTGGATACCACCTTAGGCATAAATGTAGGATTAGTCCTCATGGACACACTATCTTGGTGGAAGATTAGGAAGGGTTGCACTGCCATTAAGGCCTGTAGTTCTGAAACCCTCCTTGCTGAGGTAATCGCCAGTAGGAAAGCAGTTTTCCATGACAGGTGTTGTAGGTCTGCTGTTGCTGCTGGTTCAAAGGGTTTTAGTGTCAATTTTTCTAGTACAAAGTTTAAGTCCCTAGCTGGTAATGGTGGTTTCCTTGGAGGTTTTACATTCTTGATTCCTCTGAGGAACTGCCTGAGCAAAGGGTGCGAAAAAACAGGTGGATCAAAGCTGTATTCTGCTGAAATAGCTGATGCATGTATCTTGATGGAGGAGTAGGAGAGGCCTGAATGAAGAAGTTCGGCCAGATACTCCAGAATGTTAGGCATATCTATGTTTGACACCTCTTTTCCTCTTTCAGTACTCCAAATGACAAACCGTTTCCATTTTCCAGCATAGTTCCTTCTTGTTGAAGGTCTGCGTGCTTCAAGAATAATGTCTTTAACTCTTTGGGAAAGTTCTGGATTAGCTGCTGCTATGTGATGTTCCATGCAGCCAGTTGCAACGTTTTTAGGTTTGGATGTATGATGCTGTAGTTGTTCTGAGTTAACATCAAAGGCATCAGGGGTATTGGCCACATATTGTTCCGAGACATGCTCCTCAGCAGTGGGTACCAGTGTTGTCTTGGCCAATTTGGAGCTATCAGGATTATCCTTGGACGTTCTTCCTTGATTTTTAGTAGTACTTTGTGTATCAAGGGAAGAGGTGGGAATGCATATGCTGTTAGGCCTTTCCAGCTGAAGGAGAGCGAATCCACCTTCCATGCTAGTGGGTGGAATGTCCTTGTGCAGAATTTTTTGAGCTGGTGATTGAGAGGTGATGCGAATAGATCTATCTGAGGCATTCCCCATTTCTTTGAGATGGTCTTGAAAATGTCCGGGTGCAGCTTCCATTCGTGGGCATCTGATGTGGTTCTGCTTAGTATGTCTGCTAGAGTATTTTCTTTTCCCGGTACAAATATTGCCTGTAACTGGATGTTGTAGCTGAGTGCCAGGGTCCACAGCTCCAAAGTCATTCTGCATAGGGGGTATGAATGAGTGCCTCCCTGTTTGTTGATGTACCACATGACTGTGGTGTTGTCTGTCCTTATCATCAACTGGCCCTCTTGGAGAAATGGTCTGAGCTTTTGGATGGCCAGTTTTACTGCCAGCATTTCTTTTAGGTTGATGTGCAGGTGAAGTTGATCCTGTGTCCACAATCCTTGCACGCATTTGTCCAGCATGTGGGCCCCCCATCCTAGGTCTGAAGCGTCTGTTGTGATGGTCTGGCTTGCTTGACATCTGCGAAAGGGTAGCCCTGGATTTGACTGGCATGCCTGAGCCCACCATAGGAACTCCTGTTTTAAGCATGGAATTAGTGGGATTTCTGTTTCTAGGCTGTGCCTGTGTTGGGACCATAAATTCTTTAGGTACCACTGTAGTTTTCTCATATGTAGTCTGGCAAGTGGGACCAAGATTATGCATGATGCCATGAAGCCCAAGGCCTGTAGTACTTTTCTCGCTGTTAACTTGTTCAGTTTTGTTTGAGCCAAGAAGTAAAGAGGAAGTTCTTTTTGTTTTTCTGCAGTTAGGAATGCCATTTGTTTTACTGTGTCCAATTCCGCGCCCAAGAATGTCCTTGTTTGGGATGGTATCAGCCTTGACTTTTTTAAATTGACTGTGTATCCCAGTGCTTGTAGCAAGTAAATGACCCTTTGTAAATCTGTTGTCAGCTTGCTTTTGTTGTCCCCTTGTAGCAGGCAGTCGCCCAGGTATGGGTAAATTTGAATTCCCTGTAGTCTGCAATGGGCGATTACTGATGCCAGGCATTTTGTGAATACACTGGGCAGTAGATAAGCCAAAGGGCAATGCTGAGAATTGATAGTGCTCTGATCCTGCAAGAAATCTGAGGTATCTTCTGCAGATTGGTCGAATGGGGACGTGCAGGTATGCCTCCTTGAGATCTAGAGTTACCAGCCAACACTCCTTGCCCAGCATGGGAAGAAGTTGCTGTAGGGTCAGCATTTTGAATTTTGGGACAATGATGTATGTATTTAGGGTGGACAGGTCGAGAATTGGTCTCCAACTTTTTCCTTTCTTGGCACTAGGAATAGTCTGGAGTAGAACCCTTTCCTTGCTCTGCTGTTGGCACTCTTTCCACAGCTCTCATGTTTGCTAACTGCATTATCTGTTGTAGAGCCTCTGTTTTTGATTTGGAGGTAGATTTGGCATTCCTCTTTTGACTGGTAAAGTGTGGAAGTGGAACCGTAACCTTGATCTATGGTTTTAAAATCCACTTGTCTTTTGTTATATAGTGCCAGTTCTTTTGCAAATAAGGTTAACTTTCCGCCTAGAGGTGCTGCTATTTGTTCCCTGGTAGGCGGATGTAGGGTTAAGTCACTGTGGCTGTGTTGATGTAGTGGCAGTGGTTGTGTCTGTGCCTCTGTTGTTGCCTTGCCACTGTCGTCCTCTGTAGGCACCTCCTCTGGATTGGTTTCTGCCTCTGGAACGCCTATTCCTGCCCCTTTGAGATCTTGTGGAGTCAGGAAAGGACCAATTTTGGCAGGCCAGTTCCTGCTAAACCTTGGGGTTGAACCTGCAAGAAATCTTTAACCGTTTGAACAGATTTTGCCTTGTCTTCCATTTTCTTCATAACCTGCTGGGCAGGTGTACCAAACAAACTTGTCTTATCCATAGGAGCATCTAGCAACTTAGCTTTAACATGGTCGGGTAAAGCTTGCTCCTTTAGCCATGCATGCCTTCTTATCACTGTGCCAGTCATGGCTGATCTAAATGAAGCCTCCAGTGCATCATAGCCACATTTTAAGGAATGGTTACTAACCTGTTGTATGTTATTTACCATTTGTAATACATATTTCTTATCAAGAGATTCATCAGTGGTTAGTTTTTTGGTTAACTGATCAAGCATAAACTCTTGGTATTGTATCATGTGAAACTGACAGTTTAAAGCTCTAGCTGAGAGAGTAGCTGAAGTGTAAACCTTTTGCCCCATCTGTCTAATGACCTTGCTTCCCTTTCAGAAGGAATAGGGTTTTAGCTATGGTCGCTACTGCCTTGGGACCCTGGGATATAGTTTCGGGTCTGCAAGTGGGGCCTTGTAAAGGTGGTGATGAGTGTCTGGCACCCTGTAAAACCTGTCTGGTTTGGCAGGGGCTGGGGGTAAAGAATCTGGTGCGGAGCAGACATCATTGAAAGCATCATCCACCACAGAGAGAACAGGAGGTATAGCTAAGGGCCTGTGCTGTGAAGGTGCAGAAAGGTCCTAAGTCTTTTTCTGGAGTCTGAAAAATCCTGTTGCTGCCATTGGAACTGCTCTCGCATGGCATGCAAGGTTTCCCCAAAGGAGAATTCTTCTGGCGGGGAAGCAGCTGGAATGGATTCTTCAGCATCAGAGTCTTCAAAATTGGAGAAAGGAGCCTCTGGCTGGTCAGTTATGTCTGATTCATCGGCAGAATCATCAGAGGACACTGGCTCAGGGGGCTCTGCCCTAGGTCTCTTCTCTGGGGGCTGAGAGGCCCTGTCTGGGTGAGATTGAGATCCTCTAATTAATGAAATTAAATCTTCTGCCAGAGTAAGCATTTGAGAACTAGAAGAGGGCCTGGTTGTAGGGGGTTTAACAGGCACTGTTTTAGTAGTCTTGGCTGCTTTAGCCCTGGCGAAGGCCTTAATGGACATGGCTGCTGGAGGCCTAGCAGCACCACGTGCTGGGGTAGAAACATCCAAGGGAATAGTGTCTGATAAGTCAGTGGCAACCACCGTAGTGGGTAAAATTTCTGAGGCCGATTCAAGAGTGGTAGCAGGGGCCTCAGTTGTAGAGATAGATTCAGCTGTACTTTGAGCAGTTTTCTCGGTTTCAGCCGAAACCGAGACACTCGCGGTTTGCTTAGCCATGGATTCGGCCGAAACAGCGGACCACGAGTGTCGGTCTTTATCTTTGCGTTTTTTGGCAGATTGGGTAGTCGGAGGGTCCGACGGCATAATGTACGCAAAATCAGAACCGAAAAACTGTTCTGCAAACTCAGACCGACGCCTAAGCGTTCGTCGGTTGAAAGAAGCACAGGCCGAACAGGCTGCTACGTCGTGGGCTGGGCCTAAACAAGGCAGACAATAAGATTGGAAATCTTTATGAGGTATTTGTTTCCCACAGGTTAAACAATTATTAACTTTTTCTGACATCGGCTGAGGCAAGAAAGAGTCCCCAACGGGGTACTTAGCTTTAGAAGTCTTCGAAGTAGTATTCGGTAGAAGTAATCTCTGGATCCGACCGACCGGCACTTGCGAACAGCTTCTGCTTCGGGCGCCACGCGGCAAGAAAGACTGGGGAAAATGGCGTCGGCTGATGCCTTTATACCCGAAGACCAACAGAGATGACGTTGGGTGAAGTGCGACATCAGCCGAAGCCGGACCCGGACTTTGGAATCCGGCCGACTGAAGGGCTGCCTGACGACAGGACAACCCGGTTGTTATGACTGCAGATGCATCCATGAAGGACATCCAGCAAAGCCTCCTTGTGTCACAGTAGTAAAGTACAGTTTTGTACCTACCATAAATGTAGATGTTCGAAGATCCACATTGCTGCAGTCCTTACACTTGGGGTAGTCCGCTGTCCTCGGTCGGCCCGAATATCAAAGTATAAGGCTGACGTCGGTCAAGGCGCATTTGACTGACATCAGGACGTCAGGGTACAAATGCACATGACCGACGTCATATCCTCAGTCTTTTCTTGCCCCAGATGTCAGAAGACCCTAAAAATAAAGGTCAAAACCAAAAGACAGCAAAACAAACAACCAAGCACCCTTGCCCTAATTATATGTACAAAATATACACTATATACACAATATTTACAACTCAACCCACACAACCACCTCTAACTACAGAGGGAAGGAGGGAGGGTAAATGGACTGCAGCAATGTGGATCTTGAACATCTACATTTATGGTAGGTACAAAACTGTACTATGTTCTTCATCTCACATTGCTGCAGTCCTTACACTTGGGTAGAATCCCAAAGCAGAGGTATGGGAGGATGGCCAAACTATAAGGAAGCAGGAGCTGCCAAAATGCCCTGCAAAACAGCAGTGGCAAAACCAGCCCTGGATTTAGAGTAAAGTGGCAGGTGATAATGCCTAGAGAAAGTATGCACTGAACTCCAAGTAGCTGCCTCCAAAATATCCTTGGTTGCCACCCCTCAAAAAGCTGTCAAGTGGCAGTAGCTCTAGTGGAATGAGGCCTAATCCCAGCTGGAATCTCCTTGCCATGATGGGAATAACAGAAAGCAATGCAAAACCCAATCTACTTAGAAATAGTTTGTTTTGACACAGGCTTGCCCTGAGAACTCAAAGCAAAAGAAAGAAATAACTGCTGAGACTGCCTGAACCCTTTAGTTCTGTCCAAATAATATCGCAACTGCCTGTGTACATCTAAAGTGTGCAAAATCTTTTCCCCTTTATTTTGGGAATTTGCATAAAAAGTAGGCAAATGAATAGTTTGGTTTAAAGCCACACTAGAAACCACTTTAGGCATAAAGGAAGGAATAGTACGTAAAGATACCCTATCCTTATGGAAAATCAAGAAAGGCTCAACCGCCATAAGGGCCTGCAATTCAGAAACCCTTCTTGCAGAGGTAATGGCCAACAAAAAAGCAGTCTTCCATGATAAATATTTCAACTCAGAAGTAGCTGCAGGCTCAAAAGGTTGTAGAGTGAGTTTCTCCAACACAAAATTGAGATCCCAAGCAGGAGTAGGAGCTCTTCGTGGGGGTCTTATATTCTTTGCCACTCTAAGAAATTGCTTGAACAAAGGATGAGAAAACAATGGTGGGTCACAATCATAGTGAGCCGAAATTGCTGCAGCATGAACCTTAATAGAAGAGAAAGACAAACCTCTGTCCAGTAACTCAGTAAGATATTGAAGAGCCACACTCAAATTAGGCTCAGAAACATCAAAATCTTTTGCTGCACTCCAAAATAAAAATCTCTTCCATTTATCTGCACACTTTCCTTGTACTAGGCCTTCTAGCTTCCAAAATAACATTCAAAACTTGCTGAGGAAGTGGAGGCCCACTATGGTTCAAAACAGAATATGCCAGGCTGTTAGGTGCAGAGAGTGAAGCTTGACATTGAGCAAATGGCTGTCCTCCTGTGACAACAGGTGTGGAATCAAGGCAAAGGCCATGGAGGCTTCCGCACCAGACTTCTCAGTAATGGGTACCAGTGCTGTCGAGGCCAATCTGGAGCTATTAAAATCATCCTTGGCTTGTCCTGTCTGACCTTTAGAAGTACCTTTGGGAGGAGAGGCAGAGGTGGAAAGGCATACACATGAAGATTGCTCCAATTGAAAGAAAGAGCATCCACTCTCCAAGCTGTGGGATGAAACCTTTTGTGCAAAACTTTGGCAGCTGATGGTTTAGTGGAGAAGCGAACAGATCTATGTCTGGAGTTCCCCATGACACTGTCAATTTCTGAAATACATGAGGATCCAATTTCCACTCGTGGGGATCCATAATTCGTCTGCTCAACACATCTGCTAAGGAGTTCTGTGCTCCTGGCAGAAACCTTGCCTGAAGATTGAGCTGTAAACTGAGAGCAGTCTCCCACAAAATCATTGCTTGCCTGCATAGAGGATAAGAATGTGTTCCCCCTTGCTTGATGTACCACATGACAGTTGTGTTGTCTGTTAGAATCAACACCTGCCCTGGAAGAAGTAAATCCTTGAAAGCTATTAATGCAAACTGGACTGCTAACATCTCCTTCAGGTTGATATGTAGATGTTGTAGTCTGGCAGGCCACTTGTCTTGTATCCACTTTCCATTTAGATGAGCTCCCCAAGCTTTGTCTGAGGCATCTGTCGTTAAAATCTGACTCTCCTCTGGCCGGGTCACAGAGAGTCCCTTGTTTAGGTGACATTCCTGAGCCCACCACAAAAATTCCTTTTGAATGCAAGGTATTATTTGAATGACAGTGTCCAGATCCTGGCAGTGCTGTGTCCATACATTTTTGAGATACCATTGCAGCTTCCTCATATGCAGTTTGGCATTGGGAAGCACCAGAATACAAGATGCCATGAACCCTAAGGCTTGAAGGACTGTCCTTGCAGTCAGCCCGGACTGATGAGATAGTTGATGGAAGTAAAGGGAAAGACTCTTTTGTTTGTCCGGGGTTAAAAGGCCATCTGGGATGCTGTATTCAGTCTCACACCCAGAAAGCACATGTCCTGAGAGGGTACTAGACTGGACTTTATTTCGCTCACAGAATACCCCAGGCATCTTAGCACTGCTATCACATATTCCAAATGATGAAGAAGCTCTTCCCTTCCTTGAGCCAGAATCAGGCAGTCATCCAAATAAGGATAGATCTGTATTCCTTTTAGCCTGAAGAAAGCTATCACTGGAGCCAGAACTTTGTGAACACTCTGGGCAGTAGATAAGCCAAAGGGCAATGCAGAGAACTGATAGTGAGAAGTCCCAGCTCGAAAACGCAGATACTTCCTGCAACTTAGTCTGATAGGAACATGAAGGTAAGCCTCCTTGAGATCCAAAGTTACCATCCAATGATCTTTGCCCAGCAGAGGTAAAAGCTGCTGTAACGTCAACATTTTGAACTTGGGAATGTCCAGGTAAGTGTTGAGGATAGATAAATCCAAAATTGGTCTCCATGTGTTCCCCTTCTTTGGTACTAGGAACAGGCGAGAATAAAATCCTAGGCCCACTTCTGGCATAGGGACCGGCTGTATGGCCCCTATTTGGAGTAACAGAGAAACTTGCTTGTGAGCCTCTATTCTTTGTTGAGGAGGAACGTCTGGCATGCCTTTGAAAGGAGGCAAGGTATGGAAATAAAACCTGTAACCGTGGTGTATGATATCCAATACCCATCTGTCTTGGGTAATTAAACTCCAATTTTCTTTGAAAAGTGCCAACCTTCCTCCCAAAGGTGCTGCCAGACGAGAAGGCTCTGGCAGCTGAAAAGGTAGGTCATTGGGTCTGTTTACGAAAGGGCTGACCCCTGCCCTCACCCGAAGACTGTGCAGGAGAACTCCCTGTTCTAGGCCTGAAAGAGCCCTGAGCTCTGCCCCTACCACGTCTAGATCTACCCCTAGACTGGGAATCATAAGAAGGATACGTCCACCCCTTAGTAGGCCAATT
>NC_056735.1:1746858375-1746883375 GCF_019279795.1 Protopterus annectens
ATCATATCTACATTGACCACATCTGTACTTGCTGCTAAGGTGAGTTCTTTTTCTTCTTTCATCATAGACAGATCATGCGGCAGTACAGTTTTCTGTGGGATTTTCTTTATTCAGAAGCTGCAGGAAGTATTCCTTCTGTCTGCCTTTGATGTATTGTGTATTGCTGAGCAAGTTATTGAGTTATTGCTGGCATCCCTTATGAAGGGTATCTGACTATCTTTTTTATCTTTCTTTGTTTGCCTTGCAACCTGATATAGTTTCTTTGTGCAATCTACTGAGTCCCTTTCCAGGAGATGGTAGAATGCCTCTGATGACTTGATCTTTGCTATTACAACTATCCTCTTCGCTTCTTTTATAGTCAATGTGTATTCCTTCTTACTGTGGTCCTTCTGTTGTATCGCCCACTTTTTGCTACAGTCCTTTTTCATATGATAACGTATTGCACTTCTGCATTCCACAACTGATCTTCCTTGTGTATCCTATTCACATACTTGCTTCATCCGCATATCTTTTCTACAGTCATCACACATGCTGTTTTGAGGCATTGCAATTATTCTTTAAAGCCACCTATTTGTTTTTCTTCCTGATGTGCTACACCCCTGATTATTTCCATGAACTCTTGTCTGTTCACTGCAGTCACGATCTAGGTCTTCAGTCTAGTTTCTGTATACCTTTGTGGCCATCAATTTTTTATGCTGTGGGCTGACTAGGGGCTGACTATGCAATCTCTGATTCTACCCCAGTGCACTTTCCTTACTAGGAGGAAGTCTACCTGAGTTGTGTGTTGGCCCCTCTTCTATGTGATCTTGTAGCCGTCTATCTTGCTGAGCTATGTGCTGGCCACCATCATGGCCGGCCTTAGGCATAGGCGAACTAGGCAACCGCCTAGGGCGCCGTACAGACCGGCCGTGTAAAGGGCGCAATTTGCAAGTATTTATTCATTTATGCAGGCAGCAGAACCATAGGGCAAGGGGGAGGGGCAAGCACACTCCCACTTTTGTAGCAGCTTGGCCAGGAAGCTTCAACGATTAAATGACGAGCCTTCTTCTTTAAGGAAGAACCAACGTGCATCTCATACACGCATGCCAAGTAGATGTAAAGACGTTCTGCAGGCACACGTAAGTTAAACTAGTAGAAAAGTTAAGCGAGGGGGTTAAGTCTATGTGTGCGCGTGTGGATGTTCATTTTAAAAAGGTAAGTGTATGTGTGTGTGTCATTTAAACCGAGCTTCTGTATGTGAGGGAAATTATATGTGTATGTATGGAATTTAAATGAAGTCTTTCTGTTTACATGAGAGGTAAAGTGCATGTGTTACTGTTTGAGAGAGTAGGTATGTGCATGAGAAAAAAGATGCATGCCTGTGTCTTGTATAAGAGAGTTGGAGTGTGTGGAATTTAAACTAGTCGTTTTTTGCTGTATGAAAGAAACGTGTGTGCTGCTTTGTGAGGGAGTAAGTATGTATGTGTGTATGTGTATATCACTATATGAGAGTAGCTGTGTGTGTGCTTGTGTCTCATAGTTCTGCTTCTTTCTTTTTAATATATAATGTTGTGTATAGCTGTAAGATGCATTAATGTATAATTACTCAGTTCATAGGTGAATATTTTATGGATATACTCAGCAGATGCAGCATGGTAGCATAATGGATAGCATTGTTGTGTCACCACAAGAGGATCCCAGGTTCAGTTCTTGGCTGGGTTGCCTCCTTCATGTGTTTGATTTGGCTTCCTCCAGGTGCACATTCCAAATACATGTAATATGTGGATTAGACACTCTAAATTGGCCATATATGTGAATGTGTATGTTGTGTGATAGAACTAATGCAGCAGGGTTAGCCACCTAGTGGTGTAAACTTTGTCTCTAAGTGACTGTCATTGTTGAAGTGATGCCTTGGCACCCTATGGAATAATGGGAAAAACAGGGTTGTGGATGGATAAGTACACAACAGAGCAGCCCGCATCCCTGCTCCTTAAAAAGCCATGCCTATATTTATGGCATAAGGCCTTGTCAGAATAGTGAAAAAAAAAAACATCTAATTATGGCAAAAACGGGATTTTCAGAAATTAGCAGAAGAGAAACTCTGAGGTACAACATATAACAAATGAATAGACTTACAAGTTCATCAGAAATTTGAGGAGAAAATCACTTTATTTAAGACAGCATTTATAAATGAAATTGAAAGATTTAAGGTTGACAGAGGTAAAGAACCAAAATATCCATCCAGCTAGCTGGATTGGCAGATGGATGGATGGACAGACAGAAGTAAAAATAAGCATAGTAACAAACAAACAGATACATCAAGAAGTATGACTTGGTGAACATGTAAAACATGACCAGACAAAAAATGTGATGGTAGTAGTATAGTTAAGTTATTGTGGAAAAGTGATTTTACAGGAGTCTAGGTCAGGGACTAACGAGACATAATCATCACAAGACTCAATAGCCTTGAATTTCATAGGATATTGTTATGAGGAAGAGATTCCCACCAACATCATTTAGCTGTTTATACAATAAGGGTGATTAAGGCCTGCATGTCAGCAGGCAAGTCTTATTCACACTGCTTGCACCTGTAACCACATACTTACAGTTTCTAACCATACTGGGTGAGGTACAGCAGGACATACTGTTTTAGCTCCTTTAATAATTCAGTCTGCTTGATAGCTTTTATTGTCTACCAAGCGCACACTCGGGAACAAGACATCAAAGTGCTTAAACTACTCCTGAGGTTTCCCATCCCCTAAGTAGAGCAGTGTCTTCTTTTCTGTGAGACTTCTTAACCTCTGTCTTGGAAGTGTTCATACTTATCCTGTCTGGTGCACATAATATGAAGAAACTACTAATTTACATGCCAGCAGTCATTTACTTTCGAGTCCAAAAGAACTACACAATCTAACTCCGGGATTGCAGTACAGTGGAAAAAAGAGCATATGCCCCAATGTCGGACAAGTGTTTACTTACTCTGAGTAACACTTTACCATTTGGTAAATTAAAGTTTTGCTCTTTTCATTTCAGCAAATTTGTCTTCAGTTATTTTGGATTTCGGCCTTGTGAAGGCGATCCCTCTGTCCATGTGGGAGGACTGAATCCCCTTACCTCTTCCCACTTTTATATTTTAACTGCAAGTTTGCAGAACACCAAAACAAAGAGAATAATTTGATTTAATGCACAAAAGATTTTCCTTTCTTCAAAAGCCTTGCAATTAAAATGTAGTCTGCAGGAGGTGTGGGAGTGCAGTCCACAATATGGGTGTGGGGGTACAGGGGGACTTGTTTCTCCTACAATGCAAAAGTTCCCTCTGTATAATCAGTGTTGATGTACTATAAACAAATATTCTGTTGCAGTAGTCTATTTTCTGGCATCATGTTTGCTCTTGTTTACATTAATCATACCTTATAACATCTGTCCTTTCAGTCATCCCTTCTACCCCTTATATTCTCTCCTTGTAGAACCCCAAACTATTTCAACTTAACTTTCCCTTTATTATTCACCCTTAGTCTTCTGTAAAATCATTTAGTCCCCCTCTTAAGTTCACATTTACTCTTGATTAATTTTCACACAAATCCTGTTCTAGCAACTTTCAAAGTTAAAAAGTGCAATATTTAAAATCTATCCCTATTTTTCAGCCATTGCATCCACATTGTTAGGCTTTTTTGCACTAAGAGGTTGACCGGTATGCATACCTCTCAACCGTCCAGATTTTTGCCTCATATTTTTGGCCTATTCCTCATAAAACGTGTGGTTTTCTGAAAAATCACTGAGGATGTAAATAACTAAATGTCATACATTTGAGTTTCACCCTTCATTTCCTTCAGAAAATGCATGCTAAGACAGATGCTGTTATTGTAGCAACTTTATAGGTCTGTAAGAGCAATATTTATAATCTGCCCCATTTGGGGGCCTTTGTCCCCCCATAATTTTAGCCTTTGTTCAGATTTCTTGTGCCAATAGTTTGAGAGGTATGGAAGCATGGTATGTAGTGCCCTAGTTGCTGATTTGGTGCATTTTAAGGGGGGATAGGGGTTCTGCATTCCATAGTGTGACCTCCTTTGTTATGTATACCTAGTAACTATGAACTTGTTAGTTTCTCAGTCATCCTCTATTGCAATATTACTAGCTTACCAATTTTTTAATGTAATGTAGGCAATTAATTCTTCAAGGGCAGCAGGCACTGGATTTGTAGATAAAATACTGAAATGTAAAGTTGTTTGCCAGTAACAGCCTCTTCATTAGTTACACATCTCTTTAATGTAGAATTATTCGGATGAATTTTACTTCTGCAGATATTGTCCTTATTGACTGATAGTGGTAGGTTGTAATGATAGATGTTTGAGAGGCCTTTTATGGTTAAAATATTCTGAAATGGGTAGTTGTGTCATTATTGGTTTATGCATTTTGTGTCATTGCTTACTGGAAAAATGTTCAAAACAACAAATTTAAAACACACTCCAAGTGTAAATGTTTCTATGTGCAACTAGCTGTTTTTGTTTATCAAATGGCACACTGTGTTGTAAAATCTGAAAGCATGTTAGTAGCATAATTCCATTTGGTGCAGATGGCTGTGGATTCTACTCCCACACCATGTAGATGGAGTGCTGATATTGCATTGCCCATATAATTGTTTCTTAGTTGGTGCATTATAAGGAGGATAGGGGTGCTACACTCCTGAGTATGTCCTTTGTATGAGATGCCTAGTGACTATGAACTTGCTGGTTTGTTAGTCATTTCCTATTGCAATATTACCAACTTACCAATTTTTAATGCAATATAGGCAATTCTTCAGGGGCAGCAGGCACTGAATTTGTAGATAAAACATTGATATATGAAGTTGTTTTTCCCATAGCAACCTTTTCGTTAGTTACAGATTTCTTTAACGTGGAATTCAGATCATTTTACTTCTGCAGAGATTGTGTGTACGGACTAATATTGGTGGATTGTAATGACAGAAGTCTTGAGTGGTCTTTTATGGCTGAAATTTTCTGAAAAAGGGTAGTTATTGGTTTATACAGAATGTTTAAAACTACACATTTAAAACACTTTCTAACAAGTGGTGCTGTATTATACAAGGAATATAATTCAATGCAATCAGGAAGGTGAATCAAAGAACAAATACAGGTATGCATGGCCCTAAAAAATGTGTGCAATGAGTCTGTTTTGAAAAAAGCCGAAAGGTAAACTTAATTCTTCACTGGCCAGATGCATTTTCTATGAATGTGGGTTTTCATGCTGTTTCAATGAATGAGTTTTTCCATTTAAATGAATGTAAGTTTCAAGGGCAGAGAAGATTACTGCTTATGCTAAGTCTGTTTTTATTGCGAGACTGTATTGTTTAGCAAATGGCTACCTGTGTTTTGTGCTATTTTATTTTTATATCTGTAATCACTGTAGAAGCAAATAAGAGAACAGTATGCATGGTAACTGGTGAGAAGTAACCAAATAATGGAACACTGGAATGGCTGAGGAGGGGGCTGCTGGTGGTGGGGGAGGGGGTTGCTGCAGGAAGGGCTGCTCTGGGGGGGGGGGGTGATCTACTACCCTGCCCAGGGCCCTGTTTGACCATGATCTGGCTCTGATATTTAAAGTAGAAAATACTATGTAGAGGTAGTTGCAATTTAAGATACCTTGTAATGTGGTTATTCTTCCTAAGCATTTAAATAATTTAAGGAAATGACTGGAGTGGCTTTCTTGGGGAGTGACCCTGTGGGTGTGGCTCAAATAGGGGTGTTTCATGACTATGGTGTGGGTGGGGCTTAAGGGGCACCAGAGCACTACTTCGCCTAGGGTGCCATTTCGGCTAAGGCCGGCCCTGGCCACCATCAAGCCATTTGCCAGACAGAAGTCTAGAATATCCTCTCCTTTATTCTTTATTCCTGTTGCCCCACCCATGTGGATGCTCATATCCTGTTGCAACTTTCCTGATATGATCATTCAGGTCACCTGTTAACAACCAAATCATGTTTCCTGCTTTATCTAGCAGGTCCTACAACTGCTGCCTGAATGCACTCTTTTTCTCACTATCGCAATACTGCTGTGGGGCATAGATTTAGATTATGAATACTGTCCTATCTGTACACTAGAGCTGGATTGCCATGAGTCTGTCACCAATTCTGATGACAATCACTCTGTTCTGAAATGGTCTCTCACCCCAGTTCCCACACTGTTTCTAGTCTGCTGTTTCCCTGAGTAACAGACTCTGGTTCCCAAGCCAAGTGACTTTGCTGCACTGTCCTTTCATCTTGGATACACCGGATATCCATCATCCTCCTTACCATCAAGTCATCCACTTTCATCTCACGTCCTGTCAGTGAACTATATTAAATGTAGCAATCCTTAGTTCATGCCTGGTAGGTTGTCTAGTTGTATGCCCAGCTTTCATTCACAGATTATCCCTGGTAATCCAAACTAGGAGACTGTACGGAGGATGGCCAGTAGCCTATTTACCCAGGGCTGCTGGGCTTTATGGCAGTCATGCACTGGCCAATAGAGGTACATTGATACCTCCCGACCATTAGCATGTCTCTCAATGTTTGTTTTATTTTTTTTTTAATTTATATGCCCTATTGCAACCATATCTTCCAGTTATCATATCTTCTGGAGTATTTCTTCCCGGGCCTCTGCTGAAAATGAGCTCTGTCCCAGTTGGACTGTCCCAGTAAACAAATGTTAAAATTAAAAAAATAATACATTTAATATTCATTTATTTTTTGGGGTGTCTACGGTGGTGCAGCAGTTAGAGTTGTCGCCTCACAGCAAGAAGCTCTCCGGCTTGATTCTCAGCTGGGGTGCTTTCTGTTTGGAGTCTGCTTGTCCTCCCTGTGATTGCATTGTCTTCTTCTGGGTGCTCCGGTTTTCTCCCACATTGCAAAGATATGCAGTAGGTGGACTGGACACTGTAAATTGGCTGTAGGTGAGAGTATGTATGCGAGTGAGTGGTATAGATGAACTACTGTGGTAGGGCTAGACAACCAGCGGTGTAAACCTTGGCTCAAGATGATTGTCACTATTGAAAGTAACACCCAGACCCCATGTGCAAAATGGTAAAAAGGGGTTGAGGATGGATGGATTTATTTATTTTTTATGCTTTGTTGACTGGGTTAGCCCTGCTGGTAATTATGCATTTATGGGGGGACCAGGCAAGTAAAATTTTGAGGAAAGACAAAACCAGTACATTTTTAATGTTCATACAAGTTGCAAAATATTATGACAGTGATACATATTGTCACAGCAATACAATCGTATTTGTCGGTAGAGCATACCTAGTTTTTGATGTTTTTTTTTTTTTTTTTTATAAGTGGGAGTTGAATTTGAGCTGGTTATCAACTTGGACCCCAAGTAACTTGGTCTCTGACACCAGTTCTAGAGGTGAGTTGTTTTGACTAGTAATAGAGAATGTGTTTATATCAAAGGAAGTGACTTTGGATGAGGTAAATAACATTAATTTGGTTTTAGACGCATTAAGTGCTAGGTGATTACTTTTCATCCATTGCTCAGTGGTTGAAAAGGCATCTTGGGTAAGCTTTAAGAGTGTGGGGATGGATGTGGCAGAGCAGATAATAGTTGAGTCATCTGCATATTGGATGATGTCTGAGAATGGGATGGACTCGCGGAAATCATTTATAAATATATTAAAGAGAAGAGGACCCAGTATGGAGCCTTGGGGAACACCGGTAAGGGTATTAAGAAAAGATGAGGTGGCCTTTTTCCATTTTACTGCTTGATATCTATTGGATAGGTAACTGGAGAACCAGTTTAAAGAGGAGGGGGATAGGTTAAGTTTTGAGAGTTTAGTTAAGAAGAGGCTGTGCGAGTTGGTGTCAAAGGCCTTAGAAAGGTCAAGTAGTAGGGTAGAAACAATTTGGCCAGAGTTGCGGGCTTTATTTACAGTTTCAAGGAAGGAGAGGAGGGCTGTCATAGTGCTATGATTTGGTCTGAATCCATGTTGTGTGGGAGTTAGTAGGTGATTATCTAAGAGATGTGGTAGGAGTTGAAGTTGGATACACTTTTCTAGGAGTTTGGAGATGGGAGACGAGATGGCGATGGGGCGGAAATTATTAATACTGTTATTGTTGCCACCTTTATGTAAAGGTATTATAAAGGCCTTTTTCCAGATTTGGGGTACTATACTTTCTTGGATAGAGTGGTTGATTAGAATGCTAATGGGGTAGGCAATTGCTTCAGCAGCTATGCTAAGAAAGTAAGAAGGGATGTTGTCAGGAGCATTAATGCATGGCTTCAGTTTCAGAAGGAGTTTCTTTATCGTAGAAGTGGGTATAGTTTTTAATGAGAACAGAAGTGAGTGGGAGGAGGAGCTATTAAGGGGTGTGAGGTTGTTGAGGAAGTCAGAGTAGGTGAAGAGGTGGAGAGTAGAGAGTTACTAGATGGTAAAGAGGAAGCAGTGCAGGGTAGAGGGTTGGTAGAGGAGGGTGGTGGTGTGTTGGAGAAAGTGGTGGTGTAAGAGAATGTTGAGGTTAATTTGGAAATAGATTAAATGAAAAAAAGAGTTAAACTGGGTAGCTAAGTCTAAATCAGGAGCATTAGGGTCTGGGGTGGGGGTATCTGGTTTTCTGGGGTTAAGGAGAGTAGAGATACCTTTCCAGAATTTTTGAGGGTTTGTTTTATTATTATTTTGTAGTATGGAGAAATAATTTTGTCGATCAGAGATTATGAGCTTTTTACTTTATTTCGAAGTGTTTTGTATTCATTATGGACTAGGGGACTCCTGTTTTTCTGGTAATGTGCCCAGACTTTATCTCTGTGCCATATTAAAATATAATTTTTAGTGATGGATTACAGAATGACATCACACACATCTGGTCATCTGTCTTTTGGTTCCCATGCTACCCCCTTGGCTGGAATCTGTCAGCAGTTGGCACATATGTGTCAATAATACACACAGGGAGCCTTGCTAAGATCTGCTGCAGCGCCTGGAAGTCATAAAAAACTTCCACGCTTCCAGAGAAGCAATTAGTTCCCTGCTAGAAGAAACACTGCAGCTGGATTCCTAGTACAGACTTTTTGTCTCTGGCTGCATTGAGAACTGTAAGATACAATATTTATGACCCAAGTTAAGTAAATTAATTTCTTACTGTTTTTAAAAGTCAGGTGCATTGAGATTAACCTCCTTTTCCAGTATCCTCTGTTACAATACATACATTTCTACAGTTTCAATAATACATATACATTCTCTCTCTGTCCAGCAGGACACACTGTTGATGCAGTTTTAACACAAGCAACTTTACAAATTCATTTTCAGCACAAGCATCTATACAAACCAGTTTGATATACAAATGACATATAATTCTTTACAAAATTCCAGCTAGCTGTGCTGGTATATGTTATACATCCACTGCGCTACTTCACCTGGCATAGCTGGCAATACCTCAAATTGTCACAACTCTGTCTAGTTATTTGTTCACAAACTGGTTTTGCACTTGTAGCTCAATTACTGACTAAATGTCTTATTTTACCTTTTTCAGCAGTAAAATGTATATTCCTGGCTTTCAATCCATCTCCTAACTCTACCTTTACTTTCTCTTCAATGTCATTTACCAGTTACTTTTTCCTTTTTTATTCGGGATATGTCTACTTGAATCATTACTTTATAAACGATTAGTACATAATGGCCTTTTATTACATATGGAAATGCTAATTCTATTTTCTCTGTAAATATATATTTTGCTCTTCCACATTGTGTTTTCACAATGATTGTTCAATTCTTTTAAATATTGCACACATCCTACTTCACTAGTAATTATGTTTAAAATAGCTTTAAAGGACCACCAAGGTCAGAAACTAATATATATATATATATATATATATATATATATATATATATATATATATATATATATATATATATATATATATATATATATATATATATATATCTATATATATATACACACACACACATATATATATATATATATATATATATATATATATATACACACACACACATATATATATATATACACACACACACATATATATATATATATATATATATATACATACACACACATATATATACGTGTCCATATTGTTACATCAAAGTTACAGAACTTCAAAGTATGTAAATGAGACCATGACTGAGTTCCGTAGCTTTGAAAAAAACAAAATCAGCACACCCCCTGCTAATTATATATACCAAGTCTGAGATTGCACTATAGTGGGGAAAGGGTAAATCCCCCGATTCCCACTGCACTGCGATCTCCGTACAAAACACTGAAGTTACAGACATTCAAACATATGGTGTTAGCCATATGCATTTCAAAGTTCCAGAACTTTGATGTGACAATATGGATCCACAGAGACACACACACATATATATATATATATATATATATATATATATATATATATATATATATATATATATATATATATATATATATATATATATATATATATATATATATATATATATATATATATATATATATATATATATGTGTGTGTACATATATATATATATATATATATATATATATATATATATATATATATATATATATATATATATATATATATATATATATATATATATATGTGTGTGTGTGTGTATACATACACATATGTATATATCATTTTGTTTTGATGTTCTATATTATATCCATGTCTCTGAAGCATTTTAAGTAGTCAATAATACTTATATTGTATTATTTTAACCACACATCCGCTAGAAGAAGCAGACACAGTAAAATGATTTTGTTTTTGGTCAGGCTTTCTCTTTCCCATAATACACTTTGAGCTCTCAAAATATGACGTTATCATGCTCTTCTCTCCTATGTGAAATTACAAATGAGTACTACTACTTTCATTAGAGTTTTTTTGGGAAAAAATGGGACTGAGTTTGAGCTTCATGTTAGTGTATATTTAGGTGACTGGTACCAAGACTCTTCACTCTGAAACTGCACAAAAAAAAAATGTTGAATTCCCATAGTCACAGTACTTTATGGCTCCAAAGTAAGGAAATAATGCAGTTGTAAATGATAGCACATAGTAAAACAGATAAGAATTTATAGATAATAGTTAGGTTTTGTGAACTCTATGGGAGAGAAAGAATAAACTACTTTGCTACGTCAGCTTCTACGTCGCCAATGACTGACAGCAAGGGAGACAAATTCCTTACACACACACACCGCGCACACACATATTTCGTATTCGCGTGTGTGTAAACACACACATATTTGTGTGTATGCACACACATATATGTATACACACACACACACAAATATAAATATATATATATATATATATATATATATATATATAGGTTCATAGATTAGTACTAAGCTAACTGCCCTTGCGAGCCATTTTAAGCCTAGCCAATTATCCCTTGTGAAACTCAAACCCTGCACCTTGTGTTTGTAAGGCAAACACCTTAACCATTAGGCCAACCCCTCCCATGATTTCTGGTTTCATTGCTGTTAAATTTTCTGCTGCCTCTTTGCTTTACCATTTCTTCAGTCCTCCGGCTGTAGTGTCATTCTAAGCATTTGAATAAATACACGAGAACAGACATCACCCACACTTTCACCTGCATTTCTTTACTGTCCCATCTTAACAGCCTTTCTCTCATGGTAGTCTTCTTCTCTGTACCCTCGTCCCCACCCCCAAATTTAACAGTAAACATGGATAAAGTTTTTTTCTGCTGAAATGAAACCGACCAAAAAGTATCACTGTTATATTCCTCGTCTTCTTTTACTAGATTGTGAATACATAAGCTAGTATGCTCAAGCATTTGCTTACCTTTCGATATGCAATGATAAATGGACACTTGCAGAAGTCTTTTATGCACTTATTCCTGAGTTATGCCAAGATCCTTCAGGTTGGATACTTGTACATCTTCTATGAAAGATTTGTTCTTTCATTGCCATTCCTTAGTTTCATAAATGTATACTTTATTTTTTTATTTGCATCAGATTATGTATGTTTACCAATCCTGTAATTACTACCATTTTTTCAGCTGTTTAAATTGGGACACTTCTCGGCAAACATAACCTACAATATGTTCAACAACCTCAGTTTACTTTCACATTGTTACCAAAATTACAAAATGCATTCATTCTTTGTTTGGATACCAGTTTTATCCTATTCTAAGACAGAGACTATCACAGTATTTAATGGGTGCATGGCAAAGAACTACTTTTGCTCACAATGTCAGTCCATTGCAGGATGCACACATACTAAGACATCACACACACCTACAGTCATTTTCAGAGGATCACTGATTTGCCCAATTGCAAATATTTGTTACATCAGAACTAACTGGAGCTTCTAGTAAATAATCATGCAGACACAGGGTGGACATCCAGAATCTGCAGAAAAGGTAAACCAACTGTGAACTAGTGCACTTCACAAAAATAATTACCCAAATAAATGTAATGCTTACTCTTCTTGTTACACTCTCTTACTTTATTACTTCAAAGAGAATTATTTTATTTCTGCAACATTATATGACACTGTAGATGCTGTTGGTCTGTCACCTTGTTAAACTATGATTCAATGAATCTTGCTTTAATGTAAGTAATTCAGTGAAAGCAGTCTTTGCCAGCAGATGACACTACTGATGAACATCTGTCACACTGCTCTACCGAATCTACTGTCATGGGGGCACTTTCCCACCCAAGATGTAGCAATCTTAGAGCTTTAAGTGGGTGCATGGTGCCCCCCATTGTGGTTTTGAATGCATCTGCCTACATCATAGGAAAGGTTTTGAAGTAGAAGTCGAAAACAGTCTTTCTCAATAACTGCTTCTGATTGCTCAATTTAACGGAAACACAGTAAATGAATGGCAGCCAGTATTATTTCTTTCATCACGGTCTGTACCCCACTCACATACAGTTCTTCCATGCCAGCTCTCTAAATGCCTGTCTTATTCTTGTATTTATGTCTTAGAATTTTTTATAAGGAATAAACTAATATTATGACAGCATTATTTGCACAGATTTACTTGACACTATTGCATTCAACAGATACAAGACCTTTTGCCTACAACACTAATGCACTTGCTGTGTAATAAATCCCCTGTGACACTTATAGACTATCAGTTTTGATCCAACGTCAGTGCTGATATCTGTGTATGGACTGGGCATGACTACAGCTATATCTCTGGCATGTTTATCACATACTCTACCACAGCATTCTAAATGCTTGTCCATTTTTAAGTGTTTGCCACTGTGTCATATTTATTTCACTTTCTGAGAATGTCAGCTATTAGATAATATTTTTTAT
Organism: Protopterus annectens; assembly: GCF_019279795.1. Classification (NCBI taxonomy): domain Eukaryota; kingdom Metazoa; phylum Chordata; order Ceratodontiformes; family Protopteridae; genus Protopterus; species Protopterus annectens. The sequence goes on from NC_056735.1 coordinate 1,746,871,612, forward strand.
TTCTTTTACTTATACTTTTGTATGTCCTTTATTGACAGGGTCAATCACTCTAGGCTAGCAACCTCTCTCCTACTTAAAACAATACATTTTTAGATGAAGTGAAAGACAGTCAAATACATACATTAAATTCACCGACTGCATTACCATTTTCTGTACATTTTCATGTAGCTTGCAAAACACATGCCTCAAGCATGTAGGTCTACAGAGCACACAGGCCAGAAGCTAAACTGTACTGTAACAGTACAGACATGTGAAGACATAACTCTCAACTTCTGTATTCATGATTTCTGGATAAAGCGAAAAATAATGGGGTGGCAAAGGCCCAGAATCAGGTACAATTTTTATATATTACTACAATTCACATAAAAAGATAATCGAACAACAGCGCATCAACAAGCATTACCTCAAGAATGAGAAGTATAAAATGCTAATCCCTGGCATTACTGTAATCTTTGGAGATTTACCAAAATATACATCTATATTGGACTAGTGTTGCCAGCTTTTCAAATGCTCAAAGAGGAACATTTTGCTGGAAAGCGAATTTTGCAGAACAAAACATACCAAGTACTGAGCTTCACTTTCTACCAAAATATAACCTTAGCAATTGAGCTGATGTGCTATTTCATGCAATATTCTGGGGTTTTGCATACAAAATAATTGTGTTATACAACTTTTAGATAAAGCTTAGGTGATAGTTGAGTCCTAAAATCTCAGGATATTTGACATTTTTCTGGGGTTTTTTTTTTGCAGGGTACAACTGCCTAACATGCAAAAAATACGAAACAAAAGTAAAGAATATTTCGCAAAATAATGATCAGTTGAAAGGCATAGGTAGCGAGCCAGTCTAGTAGAACTATACTATCTGGAAAGAAGAAAAAAAGTTACGTGTGGCTATATTTACAAAGAAAGAATACATCACGAATGCTGAAGAAACGTATCATATTTTTGTGGAAAACGTGTGCAATCGAAGATGGGCCAAGTTTAGCCCTGGGTTAAATCTTGATAGGCGAGAGGAAGGAACTACTCTGGTAAATACTCTAAAAGATTACCAAACTTACCAGAGTAAGACATACTGTACTGTAGTTATCTGCGTGAACAATCTACGGAATGAACAAATTACAAACAAGAGCAGCAGGAGTCATATATATATATATATATATATATATATATATATATATATATATATATATATATACACACATACATACATACATACATACACACATGCGCACACATATCAGTATGCTGCTCATAATATTTGTGATTTCCTGGCAAATCATTAATGATTTAAGTCAATAACTAAAGAGATATCTGACTTTTCAGGCGTTATAACCTTCTGAAAATGCATACCAATGCATTCCATCAATTTCTAATGTGACCTGATTTTCTGTGCATTCTTTGGCCAGTTTGGCTTTGTCCAGAACTCTTTCGCTAAGAGATTCAGAGGTACGATAGTCAGATTTCACTGAAAAACAGTATGCTGGTCACTGAAGCTAAACTACTGAAGGCAACTTCCTAATGCGAGACACGACGCTACAAACAGTACTTGAATTTCCAGGTATGGAAACAATATTGGAAGATACTTTCCATTCCATCAGATCAGTGTTTGTGAAGGTACAGCTCGCTAGTTCTTAAACATTACTTTACTGCATCTATATTGTAGTTAAGACCCGTACAGTTAGGTTGCACAACTTTTCTTTCCATTTAAGACAAAACACTGTAAAAAGTTAAGAACTGGATCTAGCTATTAGCAGTATTTCAAAACAAAAACAATACGCACATGCAGTACTCTACAACTCATTACAATTAGTGCCCTCTTGTAAAAGTAAAAAGAAGGGTAATCTCCCAGTGAAGTACCTCGCAGGAAAAGCTGCGCATTACCGCCCGCGAGGTACTTCACTGGGAGATTACCGCTTTCTTATCTTTATTTAGTAAGGTGCAGGAGACCATTATTCTGCATGCTAAAGGACACATTTCAGAGGGTACCAAATACATCTCGGCTGCTGTTATCAGCCTTGGGTGACGCAGTTTCTGTGAGCCGTGGGTTAGATTGATCGCACTCGCATGTACACACACTCATGCACACAGTTCTAATTTTTCTTTATTTTACACTCGCCAAACAGCATTGCTCAGCGAGTGTAAAATAAGGGCAGCTAGCGTTAGTCTGTGGAGCTTTTGTTCAAGCTCCATAGCTTTACTGTAATCCTTTGGTCTCAAGTGTCCATATTTTCACAGTATATCCAGCTTTTTGTTTTGCATTATTAGTCAGTTCCTGATAACATTTGTGATTTAATGTGCTGTTGAGTGACTAAAAATGACATGCGTTTCCGTTTCGGACACATGATAGTTCAGAAAAATGCATGTTACCACTAATTCTGTTATTCTAGCAATGCTCCAAGTTAATAAAAGCAATATTCATATATTTTGGGCCTTAGTCTCCCCCATTTTCTCAGCTGTTGTCCAGACTTCTAGTTTTAAGAGATTGAGAGGCAACCCACAATGCAATCTCCCTAAATTTCACGGAACTGTTGCAGAAAATAAAGACTTATGGTGATAGGAACGTAAAGTGACTGTTTCATTTAGGATGGGAACTGAAGAGAGACTGGGAAAGAGGATGTACAAGTAAAACGACACTGTGGGCAGGAACTGTGTGACTTTTTAAAGTGGGTGTTACTTTGGTCGGATTAAAGTTGGACCCGAATTTTAAACACTGGGATTGTCCCTTTAAGATATGCAAGGTTTCACCAAAAGAAAACAATCCTCTGGAGGGGAGGAAGAGGAAATGGAATCCTCTGCATCTGAATCTTCATAGGTAGATAAGGGCAAGTCCTGGTAATCACAGGGATCAGGGTCATCGGACTCATGGTCTGTAGAATCAGAAGAAAAATCAATTCTTTGCCTTTTAGAGGGGGAAGGCTGGCTTCCCCTAATTAAGGTTATAAGGTCTTCAGCCATTCTAAGCATTTAATTCTGTGGCTTGGGAGTTTGAGCATGCACTTTGGTTGTCTGTTTTGTAGGCATAGTGTGAACTCTGGGCCTGAGAAAAACAGTAGTTTTAGCCAAAAACGAAGTTGTCGGATTAATATGAACATCAGAAGGTCGGAATACACCCTCAGAAGCCGGTGACTGCACAGCGGCTCCGGACCGATCCCAGGTAGAGACATCTGCAGGTTAAATAGTCGAAGAAGCATCTCACGGCATACCAGGCTCCAAATGGGTCTCAGCAGAGGCCTGTGAATCTGTAGAAGTAGGTAATAGGGGCTGCGAAGGCACCATACTGAGTACCGGCATGTGCAATCCGATTCTCTTTATCCGTCCGTTTTTTCCGAAGATTGGTAGTCTGATGGCTTATTGAAGCCATTTCGGAATACATTGAATGAGCACATAAGAATTTAGCAACAAAAACAGCCAGACAAACTGACAGTTCGGGCATTAAACAAGGCACAAAACTGATAGCAAGGAGCATTGTGATCTGGGCCTAAACAGGTGATGCAGTAAGAATGAAAAACTGAGGCATTTCCTTTCCACAGGCAAGACAACTGTTAATCTTTTCTGACATCAGTTAGAGCAAGAAAAAAGGATCCCCAACTGGGTACTTGGTTTTAGAAGACTTTAGGTTTGAAACCCGAACAACGAAAATTTCAGGAAGCAGCCGACCGGGCACTTGCAAACTGCTTCTGGCTCCCACGCGGCAAGAAAAGCTGGTGTAATGGCATTGGCTGCATGTTTTATACCCCTGACGACCTGACGTCATGGAAGAGGTGACAGCATCCGACAAAGAAATCCCATGACTCTGTTATTCATTCCGACCGAGGGTTACCTGCAGGCAGATAACCCAAATGTGATGACTGCAACAGTGAAACAAGAGTATCATCATATGCTTCCCGTATTTGTCCATCATTCGAGACTCCTTATTCGGTGAATGGACAGATGAAGTTTCAGCTAATTTCTTCTTGGTGGCTGCCACCACCACCATAGCATCTACTGGGATACCTTTGGTTAGAAACTGTTTGTCCTCTGGGGCTGTAATGAATTGGTTGGGCCTCTTCGTGACTGGTTCCACCGTCCCTGGAGTGCCACATGCCTTTCGACTGACTACACCAAGGAGCTGTTCGAAAGGTGGAGACACCCAAGAGGAGGAGGATCGAGAACCAAATGCCTCCAGGTATACAGACTTATCTTCAGAAGAGGAGAAGGTTTTCCAGCTACTTCTCTGTTTCAGGATTACTAAGATGTCTGAAAAGGAGACATCCTCAGAGGGTGACTGTGGGGACTCTTCTAAATCCTCTAAGTCAGTATCCGATATCACAGACTCAGGGGAATCTGTTTCCTCTTATAACTTCTCTTCAGAGGGACCTCCTAGGGGGAATGCTCCAGGGAGGTTTCAGAAGAGAGGGTCTCACCCATTGGGGTATCCCGGGTCATTAGTTTTCTACGCTGGGGCTGGTGTAGAGGTTGACACTGGCTCTTTAGGAGGAAAAGTTGCTGGAGCTGAGGGTGGATCAGTCTCTAAGGAAAGCACATTTATCACCTCAAAGGCATTATGATGCTGAGCCGAAAGAACCTCCAGCTCCGAGGAACCAGGAGACCTCCCCGCACCAAGGTGGATGGTTCAGAGGCTGATGTAGAGAGTTGGATCCAACAAGGGTCTGGTTTGACCCCCCCCCCACAGAACAGACTAGGTAGTCTCGGCCCTCAGACCCCTCGATGGACTACAACATCGATGAGATCGGAGTGGAGGTCGGCACTGAAACTACAGGGATGGATTTCTGGTCTGACGTTTCCAACACCAGGACCTCCAGGCACTCTGGCTCTGAACTCGACTCAATCGGAGGAGGAACAGAAGGTAAAGCAGCTACTGAAGAGGGCTCTATGTCCACCTGGGCTGGGCTCATGAGAATTTTTGCTAGGGCTGGTGTACGAAGAAACCTTTTAACCACCCGCTCTACATCATCCGAAAGGCTCCTGGATGACCGAGAGGAATGAGTGGAGGACTTGTGGCTACCCGCCACCGACTGCAATAAAGGAGACTGCAGCACTGAACAAACCAGATCCAAGGAAGGTGACCGGCTCTTTTTGGCTCCGAAACTCCAGGTGGAACCAAAGGAGACTTTTCCTTTTCAGAACCAACAGGGTTCGGATCCAAAGAATCCACTTTCTCAGGTCTTTTCAGCAGCTCAGAAGCTGGAGCCGAAGAAGTTTTGGATGACTTCTCTGAAGGTTTGGAGGCCTGAGTCCCTTCAACAGCCGATTCAAAAGGCCTTTTTAACAAATCCCTGAGTATTAACTTGTTTTTCCGTTCCTGCAGGACCCTTGAACTATTTATTTTACATTTGTTAATCGGGATAGTCCAACTGGTTACATGTCCATTTTCAGTGAAGGCCCAGGGAGAAAAGCTCCAAAGAGACAATGTACAAGACATACAGACAATGATTCAATCAAATCAATATTTCAACTAGGTATAATAAGAGTATCTAGCGGAGAACACATTAAGTGTTATGCCATAGACAGATAAAATGATCAATAGATTTATAAACAATAAATTATGGAAACTATCCCAAAGAAAAACCTCATGCATTTGTTGTGGTGTACCAAGCTTATGCAGGTGAATTAAGAGGCTATGTATTAAGGCAAGAGTTGCATTAGTATAGGAGTGGGACTGGAGTAAGTCTGGTGTGGAGCAGGGACAAAGCCATTTGTTGTTCAGATGACTTTTGATATACTTTTTAAACTTTGGTAGGAAAGATTCCAGGGTTATAGATGCAGTCAAGGAGTTCCAGATTTTGGACATACAAGGAGAGTAGAGGGAGTCACCAGCATGGTTGTGGGTTCTAGTAACTGTTAACAGTAACTTGTCTGTGCGGAGGAGTTGCCTAGGACAGGAGTATTGCTCGATTATGTTACTTAACGAAGGTGTTATATACCGTTGGGTGAGCAGCTTGCGAGTGATCAGTTGATTATAGATTAGTAAATTTGGCAGTTCAAGCCAGCCCAATTGTTTTGGGTTATGACAGTGAAGGGTTCTGAAGGAGCTGTTAGCAAATTTGGCTATCTGATTGTAGCAGGTGGTCATTTTGCTGATTTCTGTTTTGGATAGATTGGTCAAGATTGGTGAAGCATACAGTAATGTTGAGAGAAGGTGTGTGCGAGCAAATGTGGAAATAGTGTTATGGGTCAGGCAGGATTTGTTTGTAGAGACTACCTAGCTTTATATGCATATTTTTAATAGCCAGATTAATGTGTATATCACATTTTAACTTGTCAATGGTAACGCCTAGTAATTGTGTGTGGGATTCGGGTGAAATAAGGGTACAGTTTTTAGACAGGATATTGAAGGCATGGCAAACAGAACACGAATCCTGCAGGTGGACGGCATCAAAGCAATACACACAACTAGAGTGTCCATCTGTGAGCGACAAATTTTTGTATCCAAGAATCACACTTCTTAAAACCTGTTTAGTCTCTTTAGACATCCTGTTAAGTCACAATCAGCAAAAATTGTATCCATGTTCTATAATTCCACTCTCAAAGATTTACATTTTAATTTCATGGATTCGCACGTCAAACAGAACAATGTGTCCAGGAAGGAGATGGACACTACTGTGGATATGGCTAACAAGAAACTAGTAATATTAGCAGACAAGGGGGGTGCCATTGTAGTACAGGATTGGTCAGCATATAATTTTGAAGCAATGTGACAACTAGCAGACAGTAGATATTATACACATATGGTGATTGAGCCTACACTAGGATTCAAAAAGAAAATAGATGAATTCTTACAACTAGCTAGGGAGGAAGGCATTATAACACAAGGTATTCAACATTGTCTTACAGTTACAGATCCCTGTAACCAATACATCTACTTCCTCCCTAAGATTCATAAGGACCCAAACCATCCACCTGGTCAACTGATAATCTCGGGCAGAAGTTCTATTACAAAACCATTATCTCAATTTCTCACATTACATCTGAAGCCCTTGCTCCAATGTGTTAGAGCAAGAATACAAGATACGACTGACTTCCTCCGGATAACAACAAATATGCAGCTTGAGAAGGGTGGTATTTGCGCACTTTGGATATTTCTGCATTATATACCAACATCCCCCATTGGGCTGGCCTAGATGCTTTGGAATATTGGTTAACAAAATCTGAATTGTAACCCCCAGGTTTCAATACACTGTTACTATGCATGGCGGAACATGCGTTAACCAAAAATGTGATATTCTATGGCAACGAATGTTATTTACAGACCAAAGGCACAGCCATGGGGGCCTCATTTGCTCCTATATACGCAGAGCTTTTTATGGCCTACATTGAAGACCAAATCATTTATGACAAAGCTCATAACATCTACATTGATGAAATTGATATATGGAGGAGATGTTTGGATGATTGCTGGATGGTATGGAGATCTGACATCATATATCTTAAGGAGTTTGTGACTTATTTGAATGAAAACAAATGGGGTATTGAATTCACGATAACTTATGACACTAATCAGATTACCTTTCTAGATGTCTTAGTAACAAGAAATATAGATCATACATTAACAGAAATCTATCATAAATATCCCCAATACAACTCCCTACTCCATGCATCCAGCTTTCATCCCCCCCCCCATATTTGCAGAAACATTTCAAAATCACAATTCCTTCACCTGAGGAGGATTTGCTCAGAGGAAAGCACATTTACCACCTATGAGTCAGATTTATCCACAAGGTTCCTTAACCGGGGATCTAAAAAAGGTGATATAGTTCAAGGAAGATGGTATGCTACAAACATAAACAGGAAGAATTTACTACAATACAAGGAGCATAAACAGAAATCTAACTCACAAATTAGATTGGTTACTACATATGGGAGAAAAACAGACACTATCAACTGTGTGCGGAGACATTGGAATATATTGCTAGCAGGTAAACTTAGGGCAACATTGGATGACAGATGTCACTTTTCATACAGACTGGGTCGGAACACGGGTTCCTTTTTCAACCACTATAAACACAGCAACAAGAATGTGAATTCATCTAAACAAATAACCTTACAAGGGGGCCCTCTATTGGGCTGTTTCCCATGTGGCCACTGTACACATTGCATTAATATGAGAAAAACAAAGGAATTTGCTAGTAGGAACACCGGCAAAGTTTTTTCTATTAGATTCTTTGCAAATTGTCAATCAGACTGGGTGATTTATTTGGCATCATGCAATTGTTCAGCATTTTATGTAGGACAAACTTCACACTGTGTCAAATTTAGGATCTCAGAAAATCTTAGTGATATTTGGACTTGTAAACCTACAAATGCACTGTACAAACATACAATTAAACACCCAAATGCCAAGTTCAGATTTACTGTCATTGATATTATACAACGGAATACAGTTAATAAATCTGGTTGGCATGCAATATTAATCAAAATGGAAAAGAAATGGATTATTAAAATAGGTGCACTCTTTTCCCCTGGGTTGAAAAAATACATATATATATGTTGTGAATTTTGGTATGTTTTTTTCCTCCTTCCTTCAATAAATGGATTTTGGTCCACTGTTTGCTGGCTCTACCATGTTTTTGTAACAATCAGCAAAAATGTCACAACCAGTAATGAAGTCACAAATAGTAAATTTGACACACAAGTCCAAGAACACACAAAACAAATTGGCAAAACTACAAAAAAAAACTACACTAGAAAGAAAAAGGGTTTTTTTTTTTTTTTTTTTTTTTTTTGAAGAAAACTAGAAGGAAAAGGGTTAGAGAAGAGTCTCTAATTTAAACAACGTACTCCCCAACCTGAGGAGACGCCTCTAACTTAAAAGGCAAAACCTGGAATTCAGAACAAGGAAAGGGGAGCCCTGTAACTAAAACAGGCTAAGCTAGGGAAAGAGGGGAAAAGAAATCCTCTTAACTTAAACAGACTCACTAAAAAGGGCAGCCTCTAGACAAGGCTTAAGAAAACGATGGCCGACACAAAGTCGGCAACAAACAGCGAAAACACCTTTAACTAAGGCAAGGAAGCACTCAAAGATGCAGCTATCTAAAGAAATTATCCTACCACTTAAAACTACTGAAGAAACGCACAAAAAGTTAAAGAAAACATCCACTTAGTCTGAGCCAGCAAAAAAGCAATCCAGAAGCTGCAAGCAGCAAACGAGATGTGAGTAACGGTCGCTAGGCTTCTTGGGATAAGGTGTAGCCTCGAGCCAGTGAAAGCACTCAAGCTTTAGTATGCAGCAGTCTCGGAACCGATGCTCAATTTGAACCCAACCATCAAGAACGAAGGCGAGATAGGACAAAATTATCATATATTACCCCCTTATAAGCATAACTAGGGAAGAACACTGGTAGCTGGATACATTGGTTGAAATTAGCTTCTAAAGCTACCATCTGAATGAATGAAGGATCAGTCCTCAAAGAGGCATGCTGTCCTTGTGGAAGACCATAAAAGGGGGCTTAATGCTAAGAGCCTGCAACTCGGAAACTCACTTGGCAGAAGTAATAACTACCAAGATCCAAGACAAACTTAAGATCACAGGATGCCAGAGGCTCAAAGGGCTTTTGTGTCAAAGAATGCATCACCCGACTTAAACCCCATGGTGGGGAGGGATCTTTGATAGGAGGTTTAAGAAGAAAGACCCCTTTGGGAAAGGCCTTGCACAGTCTGGAAGAAAAAGTGGGACCCTCATTCAAATGGAAATTAGAGATAGCTGCTAAATGAAGTTTAATCATGTAGAAACTAGTCCCTTCCTGAGAGAGAGAGAAGCCAAAAACAACAGAATGTTAGGAAGAGGGGCTGACCAGGATTTCATTGCCTGGCCCAAACAGAAAATCTTTTCCATTTACTAGGCGACATCTTCTTAGCAGACTGCTTCTGAGAGGTTAAGATAATATTCTTCACTAGAGAGGGAAGCCTAGACTGGGAAAGGATCAGTGGAACTAGAAGAACCATGCAGTTACATAAAGAGGCTGGAGGTTGTCAGGAAGAGGAAGCCCCTAAGAGCAGGAAATGAGATCTGGGACGAGATCCAATATCCAGGGAGGATATTTCAGATGAGACCAAAGAAGCGAGAAAGACAAGAGGCCAAAAGGGGGCAATGCTGATGATGAGAGGAGTAATTCAGGTGATGCCTTTCTGGAAAAACTTTAGGAATGAGGGGGGTTGATGGGTAAGCATACAGAAGTCTCGACGGCCAATCATGAACCAGAGCATCCCTGGGTGACTCCCCTTTGGGGGGGGGGTCAGTGTAAAGTAGTTGCAGCATTTGTGGCTGACTGGGGAGTTGAAAACATCGCAGCAAGGTCTATCACAACAGTTGAATATCCAACATGCCACTGACTGATTCAGGGAACATTCGAGGACTCAGGATAGATCTGCTGAGTTTCTCGGCCAGCACGGTGGAACTCCAAAGAATGTGAGTTGCAAGAAGAAAGCAACTGGAAGAGATCACCCATTCAGACACTCATGGCCTTTCTTCCCAGGGGGTAAGACCGTGTTCCCCCTTGCTTGTTGATGTATCAGACTACTGCCATGTTGTCCATTTGAATTGCTATAGTCCCGAGAGGGAGACACTCCTGAAAGGCTTGCAACATTAGATGGACTGCTCTTCTCAAGACGTTTATGTGCAATTTGGTCTCTACAGTGGACAAAGTGCCTTTAACTGCCCTTCCCTGAAAATGCCCCCCCACCCCCACCCCAACAGTGAGGCATCCGTGGTCACCATGGCCTTTGGTTGGGGAACACAAAAGGCTCTGCCTAAAGTCAGATCCTGAGCTTGAAGCAACCATGCAAGATGATTTCTGCATACCTGAGAGATCCTGATGATCATAGACATGGGATGAATCTGAGCAGACCACTGAATCGTCAGGGTCTGCTGCAGGACCCACTTGTGATAGCTCGCGAGAGGCACTAACTGGATGGCAGCCGTCACAGAGCCCAGCAGTTTGGGAGCCAGCAATTGATGTACCTGGCCCAGAATGACCTTATCTCTTCAAAAGGATAGTGCTTCAGTCTCTGACACAGGGTCCAGAAGAACCCCAATAAACTCTAGGTTCTGACATGAATAAAGATTTGACATGGACAGGCTGACCGTGATGCCAAGATCCTGAAAGAGGTTGAGGGTATAAGTCAGTGGCCATTAAGAGTTGCTGCCTTGTGGGGGTCATGATAAGCTAATCGTCCAGGTACAGAAAAACCTGGAGTCCTAGCAGCCAGAATTGAGCTGGCACCACTGCCATACATTTGGTAAACACATGGGAGGCTGTGGTGAGTCCAAAGGGAGGTCTCTGAATTGGTAATGACTGGCCCCTAACCAAAAGCACAGGTGTTTCCTGGAGCATCTGTCAATTTTGAAAAGACAGTACACTTTCTTGAGATCCACGGATCACATCCAATCCTCCTTGTGCAGAAGAGGCAGAATGGACTGAACAGTAACCATCCGGAACTTGGACTTCATGACTGACAGGTTCAACTCACCGAGATCCTAAATGGGATGCAGGTACACGGTCTTTTTCAGCAACAAAAAGAAGGGAGAGCAACTTCCAGACCCTCACGGTCCTGTTGGGACATCTTGGATGGCTCTTTTTAGAAGAAGGTCTTGGACCTAGAGATAGACCTACTCACTTTGGTGGGATGGAATGTCAGAGATTTCTGAATTGCAGTGGGCTGAAAAAAGGGAAAAAAGTGACCCCTGGAAATAATCATTAACACCCACTGATACGAGGTGAGACTAGTCCAGGCAAGTGGGGAAAGGGAGAATCATCCCCTAACAAGA